>NC_027756.1:393873-468287 GCF_000695525.1 Brassica oleracea var. oleracea
TACCATGAAAGATAGTTTAATATACATTAATACAAATAGAGAATGTGTTTAGAAATTTTAAAATAACACTAAAGATCATATGCTTCAATATATATAGCATTTACCAAAAAATTCAATATTTTCGTAGGGGGTTGGTTAACACATAGATTTTGAGAAAAATTCAAAAATATGAAAATATTTTTTTTAATGCATAGTTGCATCCTTCATTAACCTATGATGAAGGTCGAAGAGGTTTGTTGTCTATGTTTCTCTAGAAAATTGCGATTTTATATTGGTTAGTCCACTAATTTATGGAGTATTATGAAGTTTTACTAATTTAATTAACAAAAAAATAAAACGATGTCCATATACCATGAAAGATAGTTTAATATACATAAATACAAATGTAGAATTTGTTTAGAAATTTTAAAACAACACTAAAGATCATAGGCTTCAGTATACAGAGCATTTACCGAAAACTTCAATATTTTCGTAGGCTTATTAGGAAAAACAGATTAAATTAGAAATTTTAAAATAACACTAAATATTATAGGCTTTTGTATATAGAGCATTTACCGAAAAATTAAATATTTTCGTATAGGTTAATACATAGATATTGAGAGAAAAACAAAAAAATGAAAATACTGTTTTAATGCATAGTTGCATTCTTCACTAACATATGATGAAGGTCAAAGAGGTTTAGAACCTTAGTTGTCTCAGTTTTTCTAGAGAATATCGATTTTATAATGGTTAGTCCACTAATTTTGAGAGTATTATGAAGTTTTACTAAATTAATTGACAAAAAATTAAAACGATGACCTTGTACCATGAAAGAGAGTTTAATATCCATTAATACAAATGTAGAATGTGTTTAGAAATTTTAAAACAACACTAAAGATCATAGGCTTCAATATATAAGGCCTTTACCGAAAAATTCAATATTTTCGTAGGGGGTTAACACATAGATTTTGAGAAAAATTCAAAAATATGAAAATATTGTTTTACTAATTTAATCGGTTTAATATACATTAATACAAATGTAGAATTTAATACAAATGCTCTATATACTGAATTCTCTATATACATTAATACAAATGTAGAATTTGTTTAGAAATTTTAAAACAACACTAAAGATCATCGGGTTCAGTATATAGAGAATTTACCGAAAACTTCAATATTTTAGTAGGGGTTAACACATAGATTTTGAGAAAAAATCGAAAATATAAAAATACTGTTTTAATGCATAGCTGCATTTTTTACTAACATATGATGAAGATCAAAGAGGTTTGCACTAACATATGATGAAGGTCAAAGAGGTTTGGAACTTTTGTTGTCTTCGTTTCTCTAGAAAATAGCGATTTTATAGTTGTTAATCCACCAATTTTGGGGGTATTGTTAAGTCTTACTAAATTAATTAACAAAAAATTAAAACGATGTTCATATACCATGAAAGAGAGTTTAATATACATTAATAAAAATGTATAATGTGTTTAGAAATTTTAAAACAACACTAAAGATCATATGCTTTTTTATATAGAGCATTTACCGAAAAATTCAATATTTTCGTAGGGGTTAACACATAGATTTTGAGAAATAATCAAAAATATGAAAATATTGTTTTAATGCATAGTTGCATTTTTCACTAACATATTATGAAGGTCAAAGAGGTTTAGAACCTTTGTTGTCTCCGTTTTTCTAGAGAATATCTTTTGGAACTTTTGTTGTCTTCGTTTCTCTAGAAAATAGCGATTTTATAGTTGTTAATCCACCAATTTTGGGGGTATTGTTAAGTCTTACTAAATTAATTAACAAAAAATTAAAACGATGTTCATATACCATGAAAGAGGGTTTAAAATACATTAATACAAATGTAGAATGTGTTTAGAAATTTTAAAACAACAATAAAGATCATAGGCTTCAATATATAGAGCATTTACCGAAAAATTCAATATTTTCGTAGGGGGTTAGTTAACAACTTAACACAGATTTTGAGAAAAATTCAAAAATATGAAAATACTGTTTTAATTCATAGTTGCATCCTTCACTAACATATGATGAAGGTCAAAGAGGTTTGGAACTTTTGTTGTCTTCGTTTCTCTAGAAAATAGCGATTTTATAGTTGTTAATCCACCAATTTTGGGGGTATTGTTAAGTCTTACTAAATTAATTAACAAAAAATTAAAACGATGTTCATATACCATGAAAGAGGGTTTAAAATACATTAATACAAATGTAGAATGTGTTTTGAAATTTTAAAACAACACTAAAGATCATAGGCTTCAGTATATAGAACATTTACCGAAAACTCAATATTTTCGTAGGGGTTAGTTAACACATAGATTTAGAAAAAAATCAAAATTTTGAAAATACTGTTTTAATGCATAGTTGCATCCTTCACTAACATATGATGAAGGTCAAAGAGGTTTGGAACTTTTTTTGTCTTTGTTTTTCTAGAAAATAGCGATTTTATAGTGGTTAATCCCCCAATTTACGGAGTTTTATGAAGTTTTACTAAATTAGTTGACAAAAAAATTAAAACGATGTTCATATACCATGAAAGAGAGTTTAATATACATTAATAAAAATGTAGAATGTGATTAGAAATTTTAAAACAACACTAAAGATCATAGACTTTAATATATAGATCATTTACCGAAAAATTCAATATTTTCGTAGGGGTTAACACATAAATTTTGAGAAAAATTCAAAAATATGAAAATACTGTTTTAATGCTTAGTTGCATAATTCACTAACATATGACGAAGATCAAATAGGTTTGAAACTTTTGTTGTCTCAATTTCTCTAGAAAATAACGATTTTATAGTGGTTAGTCCACCAATTAATGGAATATTATGAAGTTTTACTAAATTAATTGACAAAAAATTAAAACGATGCCAATTACCATGAAAAAGATTTTAATATACATAAATACAAATGTATAATGTGTTTAGAAATTTTAAAACAAATCATAGGCTTCAGTATACAGAGTATTTAACGAGACTGAGTATATATAGAGAATATTTTTTTTTTGACCAAATATATATAGAGAATATGATATCGAGCCATCGAAAATGACCACAAAAGTACAGTGGTTTGCAGCCTCTGTATTGTGAATTCCATCACAACTCACATAGTTTTACGGACCATGGCAAGGTTTGGCCGTCGTGGACGTGCCATGCAAATGAAGCTATGGTTGTAGTCTTCTAGAGTTTCAGATTTTTAAGCCCAAAATAATAGGGAAAATAAAATTGATTTTTCTCTGTACATTAACATACAAATATACACATGTATTTTTATCTTATGCAAGATGTTAATTTTTCTAGGCTTTCAACTTAAATGAAAATGCGATAAGTAGATTGACTCGAATTTGATATATGTATATTAGTGATGGTCTTTTCTAAATAAAATTTGATATATAATTTCAACAAAAACATTCACAAAGTTGAAGCCTTCTTGAATATATTGATACATATATATGGAATATGTAAGAGTTACCCAAAAGACCAATGATGAGACGGCCATCTGAAGCACGACCAATCGGTTTGTCCTAATAAGTCATTCCCCATGGACCGGATTGAGTTGAGAAAGCATATAGGTCAAATTGAGTAAGTTGCTTAAAAGTTACATCTCGAATCAGCTTTATACGAAGAGAACATCACAATGATCACGATAAGAAGATAGAAAGCTATTCTTCTGTTTAGAACAGGACCCATTTCTCTCAGAAACTAGTTTTTGTGTTAATTACTTGTGTTAGAATTCTTTCCCAGCAGAACAAGAAATAAACAAAGCCCATTCTTTCAGTTTTCTTTGGGTTCGATAGATTATTTGTGGGCCTGTGGCTGTCCTCTGAAAGTTTTGGGTGGAAATAAATAATTAAACAGGCAATCAAAAAACTAGTTTGAATAATTAAAATTCAATGGAGATACACATAACTATGTATAATAATAAACTTGGTTACTTTGCTTATTGTTTTTGAGAGTTGTACCAAACGAAAGGACACTTGAGAGTTGGGCCTGATCTTCAAAACCCAACTACGCAAGGAGGGTATTGACGTAAATGAACGTCTTCCGTCCGGCTTTACCTCTGAGATTGACGTGATTGTTATCTGTAATTATGGGAGGGTAATCTAATTTTCCCCAATCATAAAAAAAAAACTTATTCTCAATACCCCTTCTTTATTCTCAATATCCCTCCTTTAATTATTGTGATTATCTAAATAATGAATCCAACGTGGCGAAGTCATCTCCTTTAAAGATTTGGAGAAAAAAAGTAGACAAGCTGGCGTCGAATCCCACGTTGTCCGTAGGGACCACCTTACTATTCCCTTAATTTAATGGGACACGTCATCTCAAAACCACTAACGGCCGACACAAGACAGTAGATCGGAGTAGGGACTACTCTTTTGGTAAAAAAAAATAATTTTACTTTCAACCGGCAGATGAAATGAATATGAGCCATCGATAAGTTAACCAAAGTCATTGAGGGGGGTAAAAAAAAAAAAAAAAAAAGATGGCTAGTTAGGTAGTCCACGTTTCGTCAACCGTGGATCTCAAATGAATTATACACTATAGTTTAGTTCTCTTTTAAAAAAAGGAATCAAAATCAGCACCACGTCAGACTTTGTAGTCATCTCAAGATGAACGGTAGAGATTAACTCTACGTGTACCAATAAGACATTTAATAAATAATAAATCCCTACAGATTAGATCTACGGTAGCCAGCTCAGCACACGCGCCAACTTTACTAGCCTATGCAGATTACGACACGTGTACGGTGACGTGTGTATAAGCCTTTGGCGCTTCCCTTCCTCTCTGCACCGAACTCTGGTTCTAGAGAGAGAAACCTGTCTGCGACTCTGAGAGTGAGAGAGAGAGAGAGACAAGGTAACTTCAAATTCGATTTCTTTTTTTTTTCTTCTTATTGAAGCAATTCGAATTATTTCTAATTGTCTCGAAACTGCTTGTATGATTTTTTTTGGATTCGTAGCGTCAGTGAATTATTCAGAATTTTTTTGTTTTAAAAGCTGAGTTTCCTAGAAAATTGAGGTAGATTTATTGTGTATTTTCTAGTAAAATTGAGAAACTCGAATTTGAATTCTTAGTAACTCGGATCTCACTCTCACTCTCTCTCTTGCATTTTTTTAATCTGTTTCGTTTTGATGTCGGAGATCTAAGTGAAATTGAACTCTGTTCCTCTAGATGTTGTGTTTTTTTTCTGACATGAATGACTGAAAGATCTTATGTTTCGTTTTTAAGTTACTGTGTCAGTGTCGGAATCGAGCAATGGGAAGCAACGAAGAAGGAAAGACCACACAGTCTGACAAGCCAGCACAAGTACAAGCTCCTCCTCCTCCTCCTGTAAGTAATGGAAGCTGATTGGTTTGGTCACTAGATCTGTTGTCTGAGAATGTTCTTCTTTTTTTTTCCTTTTTTACAGGAGCAAAGCAATGTTCATGTGTATCATCATGATTGGGCTGCTATGCAGGTGTGTGATTTACTGATTTTGCTAATTGCTACCCCCGTCTGTTTTTGTTCTGCATATATATATGATTTAGCTTTTTAATGATTTTGTAGGCGTACTATGGACCAAGAGTAGCCATAACTCCTCAGTATTACAACTCAAATGGTCATGCTCCTCCTTATATCTGGGGCTCTCCTTCGGTACCATTTTTTCTTTAATACCTTCAAAGGTTTTTCTTGTGTTATTTTGAGTATGGCTTTTCTTCAATACTCTATTATTCCAGCCAATGATGGCTCCTTATGGAACACCATACCCACCGTTTTGTCCTCCTGGTGGAGTCTATGCTCATCCTGCTCTTCAAATGGTAACCAATCCCTTCTTCATTTGCAAATGTCCAAATCTTCTATGAATAGACCTTGTTTTTTGAATAATGGTCTTACATTCCTATCAGGGTACACAACCACAAGGTGCTGTTTCTCAAGCAACACCTGTTGTAAGTCTTTATCTCTCATGATTTTTTTTTCTTCTTCTTCTGTGTGAATGGTTGCTAAACGATTTGAGAATGTTTTTTGCAGGTTGCAACTCCGTTGAACTTGGAAGCTCATCCAGCTAACTCATCTGGAAACACGGATCAGGGGTTCATGAAAAAGTTGAAAGAATTTGATGGACTTGCAATGTCTATAAGCAATAACAAAACTGGGAGTGCTGAACATAGCAGTGAACCTAAGAATTCTCAGAGGTTTTTCAAGAAACTTGTGTCATTCATTACATTTTCATTCTTAGATAGAATCTAACAGTATTTTTTTTTTTTTATATCATTAGTTCTGAGAATGATGATTCCAGCAATGGTAGTGATGGGAATGCAACTGGGGTATGGACTCCTTTGAACTAGTTTTTAATTTACTAATCTCTTCTTTTTTTTTTTTGCTTCTTTATTTAATACATGTATTTTCTTACCACAGGGAGAACAGTCTAGGAAGAAAAGAAGCCGGGAAGGATCACCAAACAACGGTATAAAAAAGAAACCACAACCACAGTAGTTGTGTGCTTCAATGTTTATAACTATATAAAGCTGATTGGTACTAACTAAGTCTTTCTTGTTCTTGGTAGATGGGAAACCTTCATCTCAAATTGTTCCTCTTCTTAGAGATGAAAATGAGAAACAGGCAGTGACTATGGGGACTCCTGTTATGCCCACAGTTTTGGATTTCCCACAGCCACGCCATGGTGCGCCTCATGAAGTCTGGGTATAGTTGCTTATATCATCATTCTTTCACTTATACATGTGTTTGAAATTGTGAGCTGTTGTAGTAACCCAGGTGTGTTAATCTGCAGAACGAAAAAGAGGTTAAACGAGAGAAGAGAAAACAGTCAAACCGAGAATCTGCTAGAAGGTCAAGACTGAGGAAGCAGGTAATAACGCTGGTAGCTAATAGAATTATATAAGTTGTAATGACTAAATGTGTTGTGTTGTGTTGAATAGGCTGAAACTGAAGAACTGTCCGTCAAGGTTGATGCACTAGTTGCAGAGAACATGACTCTGAGGTCCAAACTAGGCCAACTAAACGATGAGTCTGAGAAACTACGGTTGGAGAACCAAGCTTTATTGGTAACAGTCTACTAACTCATCACATCACACATTTTTAAATACATTAATGAGTGTGTTTGTCATTATTAACATATTAATATTCCCTATATAGGATCAACTGAAAGCGCAAGCAACTGGGAAAACAGAGAACCTAATATCTGGAGTTGATAAGAACAACAACTCTGTATCAGGTAGTAGTAGTAGTAGTAAGAATGCGGAACAGCAACTCTTAAACGTAAGTCTAAGAACCGATTCTGTCGCGGCTAGCTGAAAGGAAAAAACCCACTTCATCTCTTCTAATGGATTCTGATTGTAACTTAAAAAGATTTTTTTTTCTTCTTAGATTTATAGCTCTATGCATGGTGAACAGAAACTGATGTAATATCCTTGCGCAGAAGAGACTCAGAGTGTGATCTGATCTGCGACCACTTGATTGGTGATGTTTGATTAGGCTTAGTTATATTATACAAGCAAATGGATTGAGGTAAGGGGAGACCTATTTTGATGGTCTCTCTGCTTCATGATCGTTTGTGTATTGAAACACTCTTTTTGTGTGTTTTGTTTTTGACATTTACGTGTTGTTGCAAGACTTGTCCAACAGGGAACGAATCTTCAAAATGAACACACTATTATCATTTTCTTAACCATAAACCCTTCTCTCTTGTCTGTAAATCTGTTTCTTTGAAATGTAGTCTTGCATGTTTATGACTTGACTTGAGAAGATATGATTCGATACATAAAACACTTGGAGAGTAGCTAGCATACATCATGAATCTTATCTTACAAGATACAAGAGAAATGCAGAATTATTCAACTAATACACGAGTAACCAATAAGAGAGTCATAACAATGATGATAACTTTGCCACAAGACCCAACCAAAACCTGCAAACACAAGCTCCAGCAGCAAACAGGTTTGAATGTTTTTGATAAAGGTTGGCCTCTTGACTTATTATAATTCAGAAGAAAACTCAATCTATAAATAGAAAGAACGAAAAAGAAAACAAAAGGTTTGGCTAATGAATGACCTATAGCCTTTTATCCCTTCCAAGGATGCTGAAAGGAGACTGAAATAAAAAGCCCCTAAAACTTCTCTTCTGTCTCTCCTCTGGCTACAAAAATAGAAGTGTGCTGCTCCCTCTCTCTTCTCGAATACATCATCATCAAATGGACTCAGTCTGATATCTTAAACTCCACTCCTAAAACGTCTTTCACCATCTCATATGTCACAAACGCAATCGCAATCGATGGTACAACCTATACCAACACGACAATGTTTAGTCTATAAGAAAATAGAAAGAGAATGGGTTCTGTTATATGAAACAAACCTTCACTGAGTTGGGGACCAAACCCTTGTACAATGCTCCAAAGCCTTCATGACGAACTGTCTTCCTAAATGCATCAACCATACCGTTGTATTCAAGCTTGCTTCTCCCCTCGCCTGTAACGACAGAGGAAGCATCTTTCCACCCCACCATTTGCATTCTCCTACGAATCACATCGAGTGGATAAGCAATTGTTTGACCAACCGTTCCAGCTATGGCACCACAAGAGAGTCTTGTTATGATGGTCAGCTCGTTGTTCTCCACCAGTCCGAAAGGATTGTCTTTGACTAGCCAGTCCTTTAGAGACTCATACACGGCAAAGTTCAATCCCACATATGGAACCTGCATAGTATCAGAAGAGTCTCATGATATGGCTAAACTTGTAGTGAATAATATGTTAAGACTGATGAAAAAGAAACGAGACTTACAACTCCAATCACTGATGGAAGCCAACCACGGTACAAGGCCCGTGGACCTTCCTCTCGCAGGACAGTTGACAAAGCATGGGCAATTCCTCTATATTGATAAGGAGAGTTTGCCGTCTGTGCACATATCCACGTTTGCAGAGTTAACAAAGATGGCAAATAAGGCTCCAGCAAATTACAAAGCTTGGGGTGGTACAAAAAGGGTTACCTGGACAGTTAGCCTTCCACGAACCATATCCATCGGGTATGTAGCAGACATGGCTATTATTCCAGCAGTTGCACCAGCTCCAAGCCGTAAAACAGGAGTCAGTTGTGCATTTTCTGTAGAAGCGGAAAAACAAGAAGACTAAGTGATAGGTAATAATATCATTCAATAACGAACAAGAAAGAATCTAATGGTGAAATGAACTTACCATTTCCTGGCTGCTGACGGTACAAGTACAGTATACCCCTAACAGAGAGAGACAGGGAGAGCACAGATTAGACAGAAGTATAAAGTCAGTAGAATCAAGAGACCAAAGAAGATCTTACTTGGAAGCCTGCTCATAGCTGAAAAATTTCACAGCCGAGTTAGGAACAATACGAGCACAGTTGGTGCCGTTTCCTTTGAACAGACCACGAAGTCCCTCGGTTCTCCAAATATACTTCAACCCTTGGACCGTCCCACTATACTTTATGTTATGTGGGTTTTGGACCTGCGTATTGACAAGGAACAGGTCAAGTCTCCAATAATCACTAACATGCTCCGATACAAAAGAAAACAATAAACGAAACCTGAAGCAATATCTTCATCCTTTCCAGAGGTGCAACTGCAGTTCGTGACCTAATAAATAAAAAAAAAACACGCAATCTCCGTTCAGATATTAACCCAAAGAAAACAAAAAGCGTGCATTGAAAGTAACACAAAGACTGAAAAGATAAAGTGACTAAACACTTTCATTTCAAGTAAAGACTGACACTTTCTACTCATTTACCTTTTATTAACCATCCGTACATAAACCTCTATCTATATATGACTGCTACAACAACGAATTCGAATTCAAGGAAGATAAAAAAAAAAAAAAAGGTAAGTGACTGATCGATCTACTGCACTTAATGTCAACAACCAGATTCAAATATCAATAAAGTTTTGATTTTTATGAGAGCCCATGAACAATCATACTCAATCCATAAGAGAAATGAAGAGAGAGAAAACGAAACTCACACTCCACCAGCGACGCCACCGGCGAAGAGAGACTTGCAGATGCTGAGGACAGCATAGCCCGGAGCTTTGACTCCTTCCCTCGCTTCCTCCGCCAGGTTCACGATCGTCGAAACAGCTGCCGATTCGCTCCTCTTCACATCCTCTGATGCCATCTAATCGCAATCACTCCACTACGATTACGATCTCAGAAGATTTCTTCTCAACCAAAAAAACCCAATACAGAAATCTCCGATTAGGATTTCAATCAACGAGAAGAGAGATCAAAGAACGTCTCTCGAATCAAATCTACCGGCGGCGATTATAAAACGCCTAGAGACAACAACAACAACCTACTGATTAAGCCCCGAGTGATGACGACGACGCCGTTTTAAAGTCAGCCTTTTCTTTCTAACATTTGCAAATCAAACCCTTGACTAACCTACGTTTTCTAAAAACAGCCCTTCTACTATCAAGAGAACGTTAAACACACTTCTGAACTTAACAAACATAAATGGATATACACCACAATTGGTATGTATTTCGAAATTATTCGCATGAGGGTTGTACTGCAAAGTTTTAATCAGATGATGAGCTTTTACTGCAAAAAACAAATAATCAGATTAGGAGTTGATTTTGCAATTTTCGTACTTGAAGAGTTATATGCATAAAAATAAAAATATTAGTATAAGGACTAGTTTGCAACGTTTTATCCTACGCTTATCACTTATCGCGTAAGATATACTCTTTTCATATATGTGCGCCACGTGAAGATGGTGTTACTGTTTAATTCGGCTAGTCCCACTAAATGATCGGACAAAAGTTAAGGTTTTAAACCACATAAAATTTTGTGGACTCATTAAAATCAAAAATATAATTTCTTATTTAAATACTCACAACACGTACTCCACATACTTTAAGATTCGTTCGGTTGTAATGACAAAAGTTAGTTTATTTATTTGTTTTATGAACAAATAGTGAGTCTTATAACTATTTTTACGAGCATTTTCTTCATTTAAGTCTAGCAACTAGGCCCTATATTTTCCCAAGGTGATATCATGCAAGTATCAAAACACTGAATTACAATTGTGTCTTGTTTTTTATTTTGGCTTTTCATAGTTTGGAGGGGACATAGAATACCCAAAAATGACAACACCACCTCATTATTAGCACCAAAAATCCACATCGAGTTCTTATGTTTGGTTTATGTATTAGTATTATTTTCGTTTTGAAAAAAATATATAAATGTTGATGTATGTGTATTTAGACATAGATGTGTGTATAAAAAAGGGAATGTAGGACCACAACGGGTAAAGAATCAAATACCGAAAGCCGTGTAGGTTATTATTCTATGCAAAAAGTCTTCAGATCACACATCAAAAAGCTCACATACAGTGATAACCACTACTTAAATTGTCCAGTTATAATGGGCCTGTTATGGACCCAAACAAATCGAGCCACTTATCAAGTAGATAATGAACTCCGGGCCGGTCTCTAGGCCGAGACAACTCGTATTTTGATGAATTTCTGCCCATTAACTCTTTTGCTTATAAATTGCTGGTACCTTCGAGTACGAAAATTGCTTGTCATTAGTCTAGGCCCGGGCATAATATCCGTAACCCGAAATCCAAACCGAACCCGAACCAAAAAATCCAATCCGTATCCGGTCCAAAATATAAAAAATATCCGAATGAATCTTGTAAGGTAGTACAAAACATATCCGAACCCGAAGCGTTATTAACCGAACCCGAACGGGTAACCCGAAAAATCCAAAAAAAAATCCGATGAAACCGATCCGAATGTCCAAAATAATATACAATATAATTATATGAAAGATGAATATATACTTCAAATATTCAATTTCATATTTATTTTGATATGTTATCGAACAATAAGTATTTAAAATTTAAATAACTACCTTAAATACTTAATTATATATAAATAAATATATATTTCTTATGTTTTACTTTTAAATTTTAGATTTTATTTCGGGTATATCTGAACCTATCCGATATAATCCGAATCCGAATGATATATGATTACTTTATGGGTTCTATGATGTGATACAAAACCGACCCGAACCTGATGTGTTATATCCGAACCCGACCCGTACTTGTAAATTTACTAGAATGGGACCTAGAATGTGTTATAAAAGAGAACCGAAATCCAAAAAACCCGATCCGAATGCCAACGGATATCCGAACGTCCAAGTCTACATTAGTCAACGTTTAAGTCTACCAAATTGCATTTAGTTATCTTCTAATTTGTCAAATCGTATTTCTGTGTATGTATGTACATAATATAAGGCAAGTGGAGTCAGATCTTTAATGATCGTAGAGAAAATGAAGAATATACAGCTGTAGCTTTTATCACGACAAAATTATAGTCAGAGTGCGACCTATAGTGTAGAGTGTAGCATCCAATTTATTTCTCCTTTTGTACAAATGGTAGGCTACAATAAAGGGCCTTTTTACAAATTGTAGGCTCTTTATAGAGTTTGAACAAACAAAAAATTGTAGGCAACAATAGAACGACTTTTTACATATTTTAAATCAAACGCTTGCAATCATAAGAAGTCATATGATCCAGGTTGTTGAAAAAATAAAACTGAAACATTTTTCTTCTTTTTTTTTGGTACGGTCACATGAAAAGTAAGATAGCATTCAATTTTAAGGTTTTTTTTCAAGTTGCTACATATATAAAAGTTTATGGCATGAATGTTTTTCTTTTAAGTTGGCCAATATTCTTTTTCTTTTTTTTTTTGACCAATAAGTTGGCCAATATTCGAAATCCATTATACAACATGTGGATAAAGAAAATATATTGCTGATATTAGTTTACTGAACGACCCAGACATTAATTATAATTATACTGTATATTCTGAGATTCAGGCTAATGTTTTGAACATGAAACTACCTGTAAATATATAAAGGAAATTTCGTTTATCCGTTCCTACTAAAATGAATGAATATTCATTGTAGTTCACTTATCTGGAAACGTTTTGAACATGAAACCACCGGTAAATGTAAATGAAATTTCGTTCATATGTTCCTACTAAAATGAATGAATATTCTTTGTAGTTCACTTCTATGGAATTTTGTGATAAAATGTATTAATGAATATTCTTTGTAGTTCACTTCTATGGAATTTTGTGATAAAATGTATTTAACTACTTGTCGATAAACAATCATATTCACATTTTATTTTAAAAAAAAACTATAATAATTTTATTGTACATATGGTCGTGGTCTGCTTATCTATTGGGGTCAACGAGACCTAGTCAATCCTCTCGACTCAACCTCCATCCATACTCTGCCTTCCACGCGCTTACGTACGGACGCGCCCCATCAAAAGTAAAATTTTCCACAAAACTTAAAAGAAGGCTATCAAATCAAAAACTATCACAAGTTTGATTTTTAATGCTTCATCATCTTCTTCCTCCTCCCTTATTTTTCTTCAAATCTTATCATCCATTATTTTTCCTTTTATAGATTCCCCGGAAACAGAAGTAAAAATGCGAGAAAAATAATCATTTTTTTAATCAAAACATTACAGCTCAAGTTTGGTAGTAAGCAAGCAGACATTTACTTCTTAACAACAACAAAAAACAAAACTCTCTGGTGGCGTCAAAGAGATTATCTAAAGGCTTTGGTCTATTGATTAACCGGAGATCATCAGAATCCGTCTTCAAGGTTCGTTTGATTCTTCAATTTTGGTACTGATGATAAGCTCGATAGTTGCTTCTTGCTGCCCATCAACTCAAAATCGAATCTTTTCGATCTGAGATTTTCGAATTTTATCTATTTGATATATTGCAGTTGAAATCACGAAGCAAAACCCTTAAAAAAAAAAAGTAGTCTTGATGAGGTCACGAGATGATGATGCACACGAAGCAGATGGTAGTAGATCAGATGCTGGCTCTTCAAGAACCGACGAAGAAAAGCACTCGCGACTTGGGTCTCAAAGATCTGGCAAAAGCCAAGACCTTTCTGACCCAAACTACGCTTCAGACACTTCCTCTAAGAACACAACCACCACCAACACTATTGAGTACACTGAACAAGAACGTGCTGAGCTTCTTAGAAGGCTAGACTCAATAAAAGACCACCTCCTTCGTGGTGGTGGTAGTGTAGTTAACGAGAATCAGCAATCCCTCAGACCTTCTTATTACTACCAACATCCTTATCCAGAACCTTATCCTTACCCTGGACCAGTTCATGGTTATCATCAAGACCCTTATAGAAGACCGCCTCCAGTTCCTTACCCTAACCAGATGGCTCCTCCTCGTCCGTATCCTGGAACTCATTACGTTGACATTGGTGCTGATATAGTCGACCAGGGTACATACTTTCCAGCTACACCTAGTAGATACAGTGACATGCCTCCCTACAGCCCTGTTTCTTCTCACCAGAGACTCTACAACAACAGTCCGAGTTTCCCTTCTTCCGTGACCTCTTCAGATCCTCGAGGTGGTGGTGGTGGTGGTGGTTACGCTAGGTGGCCTAGTGATCTTGACTCTGAGATGGGCGGTGGTGGTGCTTTCCCTCGTGGGTATGTTAAGAAAGCTGTTTCTGTTAGCGATGACGCTCGTCTTTGCCATCCTCTCGCTGGTGGTGCTCCTTTTATAGCGTGTCATAGCTGCTTTGAGCTGTTGTGTTTGCCTAAGAGGAAGCTTTTGGCTCAGGAGAGGCTGCATAAGCTGCAATGCGGTGCTTGCTCTGAAGTTATCAGTTTCAGGATCGTCGAGAAGAAACTCGTCTTCTCTTCTGGTAATGAGGGAGGAGCAACAGAGTCTGTCTATGTAGAGGTTGAAGATAGAAGCACAACGAACACAGTGGTGGCAGTGGAAGAACAGTCTTCTGTTGATTTCAGCAACTCAGGCAGTGATTTTCCACGTAAAGATGAAGAAGAAGAAGAACCTATAAGGAATCACCAGAACACAACAAAAAGCATCCGGTCTGAATCTCAGCTCTCAGATGATGTAGAAAGATTGAGCATTTCCAGTGAAAGTCTACAACAGAAGGAGGTCAAATCGGTTCGTAGACGAGCTAAAGGCTCAAAAGCTTCACAACCAGCTGCTGCTCCGGAGAGTGCAAGTCTCCTTGAACTTTTCGAATACTCTAACGTAAACCGAGCTGCGCTCGCTTACGGGATGGCAGAGTTGGGTTATAACAAGCCTGATAAGCAAGAGTTTTTCACGAAACAAGACTCGGTAAAGCCTGAATCGTTAGCTACGGAGACGGAGGTTTCTTACAACGGATACTCTAACACAGAGATCTCTGAAGACTCAAACGGAAGAGAAGACAGCAACAACAGTAACAATAGACCAAGAAGTAGAAAAGGTAGCGAGTCTGGCTCCACGGAGGTGACAACGAGGTCCTCTACTGATGATCAAGGGAAGTTATTAGAGGTTTGGGTTAATGGACATCTTATACCTGAAGAGCGAGTTAGCACTGCTGAGAAGTTAGCTGGACCTGTCCAAGCTGGAAAGTACTGGTAATGATGCCATCAACTTCAACCTTTTTATTTTATTTTTGAATACCAAGAGGTTCGGGCCAAAGCCCGTAATCGCCGAGGCCCAAAATAATATTAGTTTCGTCCCAACGGTCACTCGAACTGGGAACCTCTGAGATCATTGTGTTTTTCGGTTTCTGATTTATTGGTCTATGATTCAGGTATGACTACAGAGCTGGGTTTTGGGGTGTAATGGGCAAACCTTGTCTCGGTATAATACCTGTAAGTCACTTCAGATTATTTCTCTTGAGTTGGTTATTGAAAACAGTAATCATCAGATTGATGAGTTTGCATGTTGTTTGTTGGTGCAGCCATTTATTGAGGAGTTTAGCCATCATCCAATGCCGGATAACTGCGGTGCAGGGAACACAGAAGTAAAAGTGAATGGGAGAGAGCTTCACAAGAGAGACTTGGAGTTACTAGCCGGTCGTGGTCTTCCTAGAGACAAGAACCGTTCTTACATTCTTGATATATCAGGAAGAATCCTTGATGGAGAGTCAGGGGAAGAGCTTAAAAGCCTTGGCAAATTAGCCCCAACGTAAGCCAATAATTACACTAGATACATAAGTGTATTTTTTAAGTTTGAAAGTGTTGGAGTTCAAAGATTGTGAGATTGTGTTTAATTGTTTTGGTAACTTGTGAAACAGGGTTGATAAGGTGAAGCATGGGTTTGGTATGAGAGTTCCAAGATCATTAGCTTCATGAAAAGCCCCCACAAGTAACAACAACACAACCAAAATGGTTCTGTTTCTGCCCCCTCTCGTCTTTCATATTATTGATTTGTCTTTTTTTTCCCTAAATGTAAAGCGTGCTTTTTTACTCATGACATTGGTTAGGTGTTTTTTTTTTTTTTTACTTATACGAACCGGGTTATGTCGGTTTAAGGTTTGTTGTTTGTAATATTTCTTCTTTCTTTTTCATGTTCCAAGCAGACCAAACCGTTTTGTGATTCTTGGTCGATGTTGGTTATAGATTGTGTGTAATGAGATTGTGTGTTTGCCTACAACTTTTAATATGTTTTTAATTAATGGCAAAACGGCCTATAACTACATTTACATGTTCTGTCTTTTATGTGTCAAATGGACTTCTAACGCCGCAGGTGTTTAGAGGAAAACGCAAATGATACATTTATAGTGTTTAGTTAATGGTTAATCGTAATGACTTTTCTGTAGGCTTATGGACTAGTTTTTCACGTTTCTGAAATAGCTCTTACTACCTAACAACTAACAACAGACTGTAGATTCCATGGGCCCAATATCGATATAAAACAAGATAGAGAAACTGATCTGACTGGCCTCGTGGTCCGTTCGTTCTTTTTTTCATGTATTATTATTTCCTACGGAAACAGAAAAAGAACAAAATGATACCAAACTTGTGACGACCATGATAAAAACAGGGGAGATATAAACTGAGCTACTGTCCACAAAGTATCCTGCAAATATCACATTGAAAAATCGAAGTTATAGGTTTCTTTATATCTCTACAAATATTTAAACAAAATTATAATTTTCTTAAGCCTTTTTTCAAAAAAAAAATAAAAATAATTATAATTTTCTTTTCAAATAAAGGTTTACAATTAAAAAGGAGGAGAAAGAAACAGATTGCATTTCTCATTTTTAATCATAAAATCAGAAACAAGTATTCAATATAATTCAAAAAATAATTACGAATATAGTCTAACAAAAAAATCATTAGACCCCCAAGCCCAAATTATCAAAACGAGTGTTGATTGCTAAGTTCCAAGCTCCATGAAAAGGTTGATATTGTTGGAGCGAAATGCAGTGGAGATAAGATAACACCAACCAGATATGAGATAAGAGGCGTGAGGACCAAAAAGCAATGCACGTCCTTCTCATTATAATAAAAAATCTCTAACTTATTCCTAAAATCCGAATAAAATAAACAACAGGACAATAAAGACCATTTAGAATCTAAAATTTTATTTCTTATACAACTCTCGAATCTCTTCCAAGTTCTAACTTCTAACCATAATTTAACATCCTTTCCGATTTTGTTAAAATGTGACAGGACAGTATAAATGACAAGATTAATACTCACAACAATGCTAATCAAGGACGACTAAAAATGTGCTGATAAGAAATAAACTAAATAAAGACTGAAATGGCAAAACAGTAAATAAGAGTGTCGAACTAGAAATATCTTTCATCCTCTTTTATCTCCAACCAAATCATCTCACTCGCCACAGTGATTATAAAAGCATTCATTCAGTAGTACCTTCACCAAACCATCAAACACACACTCTCAGTCTCTCTTCCCTTCTTCAATGGAACAACAATTAACATTAGTGTTGTTGGCTACCCCCAAAGGCGCCAACTTTGACGAACAAACCCTACACGGCGCCTCCTCCTCCTCCGCTCGCTCCACCACCTCCTCCTTCACTCGAACCTTCCTCAAATTCTCCGTCTACTTCTCCCTCGTCGCTCTCGCTTACTACTTCATCATCTCCAGCTTCACCGTCCCTCCTCCAATCTTCATCGCCCTTGATTCGCCGCCGGAATCTCCTTCCGGCAACTGTAAAATTCTCGTTCCCCAAGCTTTACCCTCCAATTGTTAGATTTGGTTTTAATTATTTTCTTCCAACTTAAAACTAATTAGTGGATTGGCCCTGAGCTTTTATATATTACTTAATGTCCTTTAGAATTTCCGATGTGGTATATATATCTCTAATACCTTCCAAGCTGGTGATTAGTGGATTGGTTCTAATCTTTATATATTACTTAATATCTTTTAGAATTTCTGATGTGAGATATATATCCTTAATACCCTTCATCGAGATGATGGTTCTTAACGGCCAGAAATTTCGGAACTTTAGTACATTTATACTCGGTCGACCGAGTTTAACACAACCTTTATACCCGGTTGGAAAGGTAATCACGACCTTTATATCCGGTCAGAAAGTTTAATTTTAATTTTAATTAAGAGGTTAGGGTATTTAAGATCTATGTTCTGATACCATGTTAGATTCTAGTTTAATTATAGGTTTCCAGATGATTAGTGGATTAGTCCTAACCTTTTATATATTACTTAATGTGCCTTAGAATTCCCGATACACATGGGATATATATCCCTAATACAATTGGGTTTCAAGAATTAGGGTTGATGTTTCTAAATTTATCGAAAAGGATTCAACTTTAGTGTTCACCATGTGTTTGATCAAATGCCTCTGTGTGATTCTCATTTGAAGTTTCTAAATTTATCGGAAAGGATTCAACTTTAGTGTTCACCATGTGTTTGATCAAATGCCTCTCTTGTGTGTGTGTGCAGTTTCGTCGCCAAAGTGTGATCTTTTCACTGGGGATTGGATACCTGATCCGTCGGGTCCTCTCTACACCAATCACTCATGTCCTCACATTCAGGATTTTCAAAACTGTATGTTAAACGGACGCCCTGATGTCAACTATCTCTTCTGGAGATGGAAGCCTCGTGGCTGTGACCTCCCTAGGTTCAGTTCATCTCAGTTTCTCGACAGAGTCAGGAACAAATGGTGGGCTTTCATTGGTGATTCCATCGCTCGTAACCATGTCCAGTCTCTCATCTGCATCCTCTCTCAGGTACACTTAATTACTCCCTCAGTTACACAATAACAGATTTTTAGACTTTTACACACATACTAAAAAAAATATCCATTATGTGTAAATTAAATACAACTTCCTATAGATATAAACAAATAATTTTAATAAAAATTTCTTGAATTTAACAATAAAATTTAATTTGTTAAATATGCATAGAAAACTTAAAATTTTGTGAAATATTTTTTTTCAAATTTTCTATTTTTGTGAAATGGAGGGATATTAGCAGTTGAACGATTCCTTAGGCTGCAAGAAACTGAGGACTTAGTGGTTTATCGGTTTAGGTAGAAGAAGTGGTGGAGATTTACCACGATAAGGAGTTCAGATCCAAGATTTGGAGATTCCCTTCTCACAACTTCACTCTCTCTGTCATCTGGTCTCCTTTCCTTCTCAAATCCGAAACACTTGGCACCAGCTCTGATATCCAGCTTTACCTCGACCAGCTCGACCACAAATGGACTCACCAGTACTCGAACTTCGACTACGTTGTCATCTCCGGAGGCAAATGGTTCCTCAAAGCAACGATATTCCACGAAAGCAACACAGTCACAGGCTGCCATTACTGCCACGGTAAATACAACCTAACAGACTTGGGATACGATTACTCCTACCGCAAAACCCTGAAGCTAGTTCGAAACTTCGTCCGTGACTCAACGCACAAACCCTTGGTTCTGTTCCGGACCACAACACCTGACCATTTCGAAACCGCAGAGTGGAACGCTGGTGGGTACTGCAACAGGACGATGCCCTTTAAAGAAGACGAGGCGAAGTTGAAAACCGTTGATGCTGTGATGCGTGATGTTGAGCTTGATGTGTTTCAGAATTTTGGAGAAGGCTCGACCAACTTTAGACTGTTGGACACGACAGGGATGTCTTTTCTCCGACCAGACGGGCACCCGGGACCGTACAGGCATCCACATCCTTTTGCTGGAGGGAAGGTTAAGAGCAGTGTTCAGAATGATTGTCTGCATTGGTGCTTACCCGGTCCGATTGATTCATGGAATGATGTTATGGTGGAGACCATACTTAACCGGTAACGGTTTAGATGCCGGGGATCAAATGTTCGCTGGACTGTTAAATGTACAACGGTGTTGTTTGTGGTTACTTCCGGTTTATAATTCCCACTTGTTCGTGTATATGCTATTTGTATATTTTTTTCAATCTTTGTAATGGTCTTAATCACTCTTAAACGAATAATAATAATGTACCTATGTTATAAATGATTTTTATTTTTTCAGAAAGACTAACCAACCATATAGAGTTACATCTATTGGGCCTTTTCATTTTCTAAGGCTAATGGCAATACAAAAACACCGTGCCGTTTTACGACATAAGCTGACACAGTCTAGCCCGTTCTTAGGCACGTGTTGGAATCCTTATTCGCAGACGCAGTCGTCACGATACGCCATACGACGAAGACGAACATTTGGTTGTTTCAGCATCTTTTGGCATATATTAACAAACAATGCATAATTTTAAACATTGTTTAACTCGCTCAAATAAATAAATAAAATATATAATGTCTATGTACGAAATTATTTTATTGATACGACAGCTTGGTAGACTCGGTTTTTTTAAGTTGGTGCATTCAAACCCAAGTTTCATGAAGTCGTAAACGGATACTCAGAACCAAAGCATTTAGGATAAGCTATGGAGTATTATTTTTTATTGTCACAAACTTTCATTTACTAATCAACCTCAAACAGTTGACACAAGTTCTTTAAATGGCTTTTAGCAATCGAATATGCCATGAATGTTTATTGAATAAATATATAAATGAATGTGTTGGAAGCATATAATTGCATAGTTTGGCAAAATGCATTTTTGATCTCTTACTAGGAATTTTGTTCCGTGACGTTTGTTTTCTAATTCCACAATGGTTTTTGTATTATGAAATATGTTTAGACATACTATCAAATGGAGTAGGCAAACAAATGGGTGGACGCAAGAGTTAATCAAATTGTATTCATCAGGAGATAGTTTAGGTCACATCAAAATTCAAACATAACACTGGTAGAATATAATCCTCTGTTAAGGGGGGTTATAACTCTTAACCCAATTCCTCTTAGTAAAGAAAAATGATGTATTCTGTTACAAAAATTGATGTATTTATATATGCAACCTAAAGTCAAACTTTATTTTGAGAAAGTGGAAGGGGAAATTGTTAAATTCAAATATTTCAACCATCTGTCACTCTTCTTTTATCCGATTATAATTCTAGCCTGGCAAATAGATGATATTCATCATAACTTGCTGATGCACACGTCGAATTGACAAAGATATATACAAATATATAAAGATTATCATCTCCACAAAAAAATGATTTAATAGGCTTTTTTGTTGATTGTGATTTGGCGGGACATATTCAAATTAATAAATCATTACAATAACCATGGGCGCTTTGAGATAATTCCCACTTTCACCTTTTTCACTCAAACATATGCTAAAAGTCTAATCTATCGATGAATGATTATATGCTTTTTTCTCGTCGCCATGATGTCCCAAAATATTTGAAGATGTGAGTTTTTATTTTTGAATGTATAGAATAAATGTTTGATAAAGAGGAGAAATTGCTATGAAATACAATAATAACGAAGAAAAACGAGCGATGGATATCCTCGTGGAAGACATAAAAAATCATTGCACAAGCATTACGTTTGCATGGCATCACATATCACACGTGCGCCCAAGACATTTCACACGCGCACATATTTTTGACCCACAAATCACAAAAGGCTGGTCCTCACTGAATTTTTCAACAATTTCACAACCCCTCCCAATAATTGAACAGACAATATTATATCATTAATAGTTTGAGACACGTATAAACTCAGTCACTTTTACATAAAATTATGAAAAAAATCAAAATAAATAGTATTTTATATATATGCCAATTGCCAACTACCTGCAACTACTCAAACATACAGGAAAATACAAATTTCTGAAATCTCCTTCCCTAAATAATCAAATAATTTAGTAAAGTAGATCGTGGCTACAACAACAAACATTGTAGAAACGCTAAATTTTTTTTTAAAAAATGCCAAAAAATTATATATACAAGAACATCTTATCCACAATCTCTTCGAGATTCTTTATTTATTAAACCAATTAAAAAATTATCAGAAAATAAAAAACTACATATACATGAAAACTTACAATTTGTGAAATCTCCTTTTCTCTTAAAAAAAATCAAATAATCTACCATAGTAGATAATGGCCACACCAAAAAACATTCTACAAACGCTAATAAATTTTTTTCAAAAAAAGGCTAAAACTAAAATAATAAATACCACAAAATCTATTTTCCCCTGTTAATATGACACACACATGCATTCTCTATATAAAGCCATTACTCAACACCTCATCAATTACAAAAAAAGAGAGAAAAAAGTTTAGTAATCATAAAACTTTCAAAAGAAAACAAAAGTTTTGCATATCAATGGAGGAATCAAAAGCGCCTCACGTTGCGATCATACCGAGTCCAGGAATGGGTCACCTCATCCCACTCGTCCAGTTCGCTAAACAACTCGTTCAACGCCACGGCTTCTCCGTAACCTTCATCGTCGTCGGCGAAGGTCCACCGTCAAAAGCTCAAAGAACCGTTCTCGACTCCCTCCCTTCTTCCTTCTCCTCCGTCTTCCTCCCTCCCGCCGACCTCACCGACCTCCCTCCGACGGCTCGCATCGAGACTCGCATCTCCCTCACCGTGAGCCGTTCCAACCCCGAGCTCCGGCGAGTCTTCGAGACGTTCGCGGCGGAGGGGCGTTTGCCGACGGTGCTCGTCGTCGATCTTTTCGGTACGGCCGCTTTCGACGTAGCCGTGGAGTTCCACGTGTCGCCTTATATTTTCTTCCCATTAACGGCCAACGTCTTGTCGTTTTTTCTCCATTTCCCGAAACTCGCCGAAACGATGTCGTGTGACTTTGGTGAGTTAACCGAACCGGTTAAGTTCCCCGGGTGTGTACCGTTGTCTGGAAAAGATGTTCTTGACCCGGCTCAAGATCGGAAAAATGACGCGTACAAATGGCTTCTCCACAACACCAAGAGGTACAAAGAAGCGGAAGGGATTCTTGTGAATTCGTTTGTCGAGCTAGAGCCAAATGCTATCAAGGCCTTGCAAGAACCGGGTCTTGATAAACCACCGGTTTACCCAATCGGACCGTTGGTTAACATTGGTCAGCAAGAGGGTAGTAACGGGGTGGAAAAGGCCGAGTGTTTGAAGTGGTTGGATAAACAACCGCTCGGTTCGGTTTTGTATGTTTCATTTGGGAGTGGTGGTGCACTCACGCTTGAGCAGCAAAATGAGCTTGCTCTTGGTCTTGCAGACAGCGAGCAACGGTTCCTTTGGGTCATACGTAGTCCGAGTCAAGTTGCTGATGCTTCGTTTTTCAATTCACATAGCGAATCCGACCCGTTAAGCTATTTACCACCCGGTTTCTTGGAACGGACCAACGGCAGAGGCTTTATGATCCCTTCATGGGCTCCACAAGCCCAAATTCTAGCTCATTCGTCTACAGGAGGGTTTTTGACTCATTGTGGATGGAACTCGACTCTAGAGAGTATAGTAAGCGGTGTTCCGCTCATTGCATGGCCATTATACGCCGAGCAGAAGATGAATGCGGTTTCGTTGGCCGAAGATATTCGTGTTGCGATTAGAGCTCGTGCGGGGGACGATGGGGTGGTGAGAAGAGAAGAGGTGGTTAGAGTGGTTAAGGGATTAATGGAAGGTGAAGAAGGTAAATGCGTGAGGAATAAGATGAAAGAAATGAAGGAAGGAGCTAGTAGGGTGTTGAGTGATGATGGGTCCTCTACAAAGGCACTTAGTCTTGTTGCGTTAAAGTGGAAAGACCACCAAAAAGGGTTAGTGCAAAATGGCAAGCACTGAATATGAAATTATTTATCAATTTATGTATACGTATGTGTCTCGTCGTATGTGTTATGTGCAGTTGTGTGTTGTCTATGCATGTTTATAATTTTTTTTGCTGCTTTTGTGTCATCAACTACTTTTTCCTTAATGATGTTAGCTTTTGATTTATTGGTAAGTAAGCTTTAGATGCATGGTGCAGTTAAGACCTGCTACAAGGCCTGGGCGTTCGGGTACCCGTTGGCGTTCGGGTCAGGTTTTTCGGATTTCGATTCTTTTTTATAACACTTCCTAGGTCTCATTCTAGTAAATTTACAAGTACGGGTCGGGTTCGGATATAACATATCGGGTTCGGGTCGGTTTTATATCACATCATAGAACCCATAAAGTAACCATATATCATTCGAATTCGGATTATATCGGATCGGTTCGGATATACCTGAAATAAAATCTAAAATTTAAAAGTAAAACATAAGAAATATATACTTATCTATATATAATTAAGTATTTAAAGTAGTTATTTAAATTTTAAATACTTATTGTTAGATATCATATCAAAATAAATATGAAATTGAATATTTGAAGTATATATTCATGTTTCAATTAATTATATTGTATATTAGTTTGGACATTCGGAACGGTTTCTTCAGATATCTTTTCGGAATTTTTGGTTTTTTCGGTTTTTCGGGTTACCCGTTCGGGTTCGGTTAATAGCACTTCGGGTTCGGATATGTTTTGTACCACCTTACAAGATCTATTCGGGTATTTTTTTACATTTCGGACCGGGTACGGATCGGATTTTTCGGTTCGGGTTTGGTTCGGATTTCGGATTATGGATTTTATGCCCAGGCCTACCCGCTACAATGCTACAAATGGTCCAATTAATACTTTCTCATTTTCAAAGTAATTGATATTTACTACGTTGTGCTGAGTTAGTCATTTAGCGCAAAAAACTTATATACATTGTGTTCCATGTTAGCTTCCCGTTGAAATGAATGTTTTAGACCTTGTTACACCAAATTGATATTATATTTTTTGGGGGGTTTTAAATTAGATAATATTTTCAAATGTCAATACAAATTAATTATCTTTATGTTTTAAAACCATTTATATTATGCATTATGTTTAACTGTTTACTAATAGTATTTAACTAAATAAACATATACTATTTCAGAATGGAGATAATAATATTTAAGAAAAATATATACTATAATTCAAGATATAAATTTTGTTAGAGTCCATTTGTCTGAATTTGTAGCAGGCGTTTTGTTTGAATTTGTAGTAGGCGTTTTGGTTGAATTTGGAAGCGGATGGTTTAATGACACGATTGAACTTTTGTTATTCACTATGGTAACCGTGATTTGTGACAAATGGTTTGAACTTTGAAGTGATTCTTCAAATACCCGTTTGTTTCAGTTGTAACACATGTTTAAATCTCGTCACTCATCATATATCAGTCAGACATCGATTTCAGATCATTTTGTTTGCGTATTAATCTGTAACGTTTTCTGTTTAGTGGTAACTGGTAAACGACGAAAATCAATGGGAGGAAAAAGACCTCACAAATGGACGAAGAAGAAATAAATGTGTGTGTGTGTGTGTGGAGTAGGTGAAATAGCGTTTAATCGCCACAACGCAAAGAACATGAGTGGGACCTGAAGACAGCATGTCGTTTTATGACTTGTAAAACGTTGAAGTAGGTGGTTATTTGCGATTTTCCAATGTGTTTTAACTGTGTTAGAAATACACATTACATTTATTTTCCTTCTAGAATGCTTTTTGACCGATTCGTATCTGCTGCATCAGACTTTATCTTAAGAAGCGGGGACAATAGCTAATGTTCAGTTTGGGCATACACAACTGACTAAACTCTCGCCTTATTTACTAGAAGAAGCCTAGTTCCATTTTATTTCTCTTTTAGGAAGGCCCAGATATCCTTAGTCCATATACAATGGTTTATAGAGACGGTTGAATTACTCGTAGTCCCACGGGGCCAGACTTTTAAATAAACATTTACCATCCAAACAAGAAAATACCTTAAGAACAAACATAATCCTACACTTAGGGGCCCAAAAACCTATCAACCCAAACAACATTTCACGTAAGCTTATACGTGAATTGTAATGTTCAAGAGCAAAATTTTACAAAATATACTAACTCTTATCCCATAGACAAAGATATATTATTTGGTCAACCCATGAAACATTAAAAATACAAACACTCACTTCACGTACTTTTTGCTTCCTTTCTTCAAACGTCCAACACAAAATAATTAACTGACAACTGTTTTGCTAATTCAAATAGTGTCCTATATAAACAAAAACGATTTCACTAGATATGAATTAAATTCACCACTTTTGTATAAAAATAGCCTCAGAGTTCTACAAACTCACAAGCAACAAACTAAAATCCTCCTGTTGTCCTTTACAATAACTTTCTTGCACATTACTTTTTCAAAAAAAACACACACACACATTTAAACAATCATTGCTTCTAAATCCTAACCAAACACACAAACAATAATAACTTACAAAAATAGATGTTATAAGGAGCGAGTTGACCATACGAAGACTATTCGATTAAAATTATCACACTGCCAACCAAATATACATACGAAAACACTTACAAAAAAGTTTATATCTTAAAAAAAACATATATGATATTCCGCGCGTAGCGCGGACCGACCATAGTGAATGTATTCGAGAATCAGTATACAAAGTTTAAAGACCTCAAATGTATGTAGACATCTTTGCGTCTGTTGGTGAGATCAAGTCTACCTTCAATGACCATGAGCAACAACTCAGTGGATCATGGTTAACCTCCGGATCGACATGTACAATCTTTTCTTCATTAACACTGATTTGTTTACATGTTACAATGTTTTTTTTTAAATACCTGCATCCCAGGTTTAACTCTTCAACAAGTACAAAACTTCTACTGCAGCGAGAGAATTAATATGTCCAACAATAGCGTTCATAAAAATCTTCTTCACAGTTTACTGTCTTTTACAGTAAAGCTTTCAAGTTTCACAGTTGAATTTCTATCATAAGTCCACATTCTGTGTTATTAAACAGTTCACTGAAAACCAATAACTATATGATGTGCTATAACAAAATTAATTAGCTCTTTTCGTCCATATTTACTAAGTAAGGCGGCATATCTGGTCATCGGTGTTTGTGGGGTTTCACTTATATCACTGCAAGCAAGTTTTGACAGCTGGGGACTCCCACCGCGAACACCTCCTGCAGCTCTACACACTGACGATTGCTCATTCTCTTTAAGCTGGTTAGACTTCATTGACCTGAGGCTCAACTCTGTTTCAGATAAACCCTCTTGGCTCCAACACGGTAATGTTGAAGCTGCGAAAAGTTTCTGCCTGATCTCAGTTATTGTCTTCAAGGAATCCATCTTCAAGCTCAATCCTCTTTCAGTCTGGGTGAAGCTATAAATGTTAGGATCAGAAGGATATACTCTAATCCTTGGTGCAATCTTTGGAGGTTTTCCAAAATGTTCAAGCATAGCACACCATCAAAGTTCAACTCCAACAAGAGCAAATACCAAGAAATTTATGTCAGTAAGTTGGAGTCTATCAAAGCTTGGAGATTGTAGTCCCTTAGCACTTTTCTTAATAAAGGCTAGCCAAACTTCCTCATGCCGGGGCCATGAGAGACCACTTTTCACCATCCTCCACTTCGTAGGAGTGACAACTTCCACCAAAATCCCTCTTCGTGAGAAAGACTCTTTCTTTGGCTATGTAGTCAATGATCATTGTCGATTTCCTTACCGTTTGTTGCCTTATGTGATGGTTCGTTTGGGACCGGAAGGCACAACGATACTCATTTCGATGAGCATCGAGGTTATGGATCATTCAACGTCACAATATACGGTGACTATTCCCGTTGAAGAACTTGAAGGACGATGTAATATCTCTTGGAGCTTACTTGTATGTGGCACCTTTGAACTTTCTTTTGACTTGTTATCAAGCTTGTCAAAGCTTGTGTCTCTATCTTTCTCTTGCCTTGTATTGAATATATCCAGTAGGATCGCACATCTACTTTCAGATGTTGCTTATATCTTTGTAGTTGGCTAAGTTTTATGAATGAAATATGTTGTGTTTCAAAAAAAAAGGTGGCATCTCCTCATGAAATCTATCTAACTCCAAACGTCCTTGACACATTTTTACTACACAAGGAAAAAAAATTAACAACAAAGTTAAAGAAAAAGCTAAAGAAACAACCATCAATCTAACATAATCATCTAATTTATGGAAAATAAAATTCTATGCGACATGATTCGCTCGTAATTACACTTCTACATAATGGCTCCCTTTACCTTACACCCCAAGCAAGAAGATATCATAAAGACCCCGCTTCCCACAGTGTCGTGCAAAGGCCCAAACAATAATTCATGTCAATAACAAAAGAACTCCCACTTAATTTTATAATGGTAGAATAAATCAAAACTCCACACACAAAATTCAGAGGCGAAAGAAATTCAGTAGCATCGGTTATAGGAAAAAAAAAGTTCGTTATTCAATCACATTATTAACTTTTGTTTCCAAAATATACGCCAGTAAAGCACAATCACAAAACAAACTCCCACCATAACAGAAATATATAAAAAAATATTTGATATACATCTCAATAACTCCGGCATGATTTACTCTCACATAATATAACATGTCACCTATAAATTGACCAACACATTCGACCTTAATAACAAACCCAAGAAAAAAAATCACAATGTCCCATCTTCTCTGGCTCTTTCTATACTTGAAATATTGAATACACTTGAATGGAAAACAGATAAAACTCGCATTGACAAATGCTGGAAACAAACCAAAAGGTCTATTCATAGAGTGAGAGTCACCTGACTAGAATGCTATCTGACCAATTATAGATGCACACGAGCAACAATAATATGTCACTGATCCAACATAATTAAATAACCGCCGTGACACATGCTATACTATAAGTAAATGACAATTCTTTTTCCGTTATTTAAGTGAAATATAATAAATTATGTTCTAAAATACCTTTTTCCTTCTGCTGACAAAAAATCGATTTAACACTAAACAAAAAAAACTATGAGAAGATAAAACATGCTAGATTAGGCAAAGACAATGCGATTTTAGTATTTGGTTACATAACTTTTTGAATTAAAACATTGTTAGAGACACACTCATAATCACAGATATAATACATTCAGATTTATCACAATCAAACAAAAAAATTTTACACACAATTAAAAATAAATTAAAATACTACACATGTAATCTCATGCAAGTGCTAAAAGAGTACATATTTCCATTATAAAAAAATAACCGAAATGAATACTGAAAATAAATTAGTACAATGTCACAAAATATTGTTGATTACAAATAAAAAATCCAAATACGTAAGAATTGTGAAAAAATGTCAGGTGTTAACAATATATATATATATATATATATATATGATCTAATTAGAGAACAAATTATATTTATTATATTCAATTTAAAATAGTTTTTCAAATATTTTATAATATTAAAATATATTTTAATATAAAATAATTTTAGTGTAACAACCCGCCCGTAGGGCGGGCCAATCTCTAGTTATACATATTACAAGGCACTATATTAAAACGATAAATGATACAAAACATAATACAAAGCTGGAGTTGGAAACTTGGAATCACTTTTATGGGTCATGGAAGGTATATTACACTTATTCAACTTGATAACACTTTGAAAGAATTATAATGGAGTTTTACAGATCTAAAAGGAAAATTCAAAGACTTCACAATTGATTACCATCAAAGCAGTGTTTTGAAACCTGACCCGGATTCACGGTTGAACCGGTAAATCCGATGACCCAGAAAAAAATTGGTTTGATTTTGTGAAAAACCCAATATTTAGAAATCCGCAAAAAACTCGCAAAAAAGTCCACTAAATAACTTTTTTTAAAAAAGTTTTTAATTATTTTTTAGATCATGTTTTATATTCTAAGTTTTCAATTAAGAAGTTAGGTGTTAACAAAAAAAAAGTTAGGTTTTCCCTTTTCAGTTTTATATTTGTGATTTTTAGATTTTGATGAAGATTTCACTATGCCACCTGAAGAAAATGAAGTGAACGATGGTTTAGAAAACCAAAATTAGTTGATGTGATTTGGTGTTATTTATTTCCGTTATTGATAATTTATTACAATGATCTTTTACTTTTGGTTTATTATGGATTTGAAGTTTAATTTATTATTCACGTTAGATATTTAAATATTTATGAATTCTATGTCTTGATTTTTTTTAGATGTCGTAACTCTTATCTTGTTACATGAAATTTTAAATAGTCTAAACCATTTTTTGATATTTTGTATGTCAAATGAAAATAAAAATATAAAAACTAAAGTTAAGTATTTTCTAAATGTTTTTTAAACATAAAATATATACATATCCAAACTATTATTTATGTTTTAAAAAATATCTAGAAAATATTAAACTTTAGTTTCTATATTTTTATTTTCATACCTAATCTGTTATTATATAATAAAATTAATTTATTTATTAACTCGCGGTTTATCCGCGGTCGATCCAGCGACCCGGTAAATCTTCCGGTTTAGTGTTCGGGTCGGTTTAAAAACATTGCATCCAAGAGTAGAAATCAATACTACATATTCATTAGTTAATAGGGATTATAAAAGCTTTTCATAAGGATCTGTATTTTGTTGGTCGTTCATTCTAGTCTCGCTTTTTAAATAACTTTTTTTGGGGTAATCGTTTGATGTAAGGAAAAAAAAGAATTTTGAGATTTAACAGAAACCAAGTTATATAATTCAAACCGACATGATTTACTCTTTCATACTAAAACAAACAAAACAAAGATATGAAACCGAAACAAACAATCCAAACACATACAAACTAAAGAAATTCTCGAAACTATTGAGAGAAACGAAACGAACAGTAGAAGCGACGCTACAGAACTTCCTAAACACATCTAAAAGATCGTAAATTCTCGTAAGAAAATATCCTATTACAAAGTTGGTAATTAAAACTTAATCAGTGAAACTTCAGAGACGGTTCATTTTTTCTTCATGACCCAAAACCTCTCAACTTCTTCTGCAGTTCTTCCTGGGATCCTCCCAGCTATCAACTCCCATCTTTCAAACAAATATATAGGAAATGAAAACAAATTAATCTTTTTAAATACTTGATAATTTCTTAATTTTCTACAAAATAATCACGTTGAATTTGTAGAAGTTAATAAGTAGTAAATAATTTATTAATTTAAATGATCAAACCTGTTGCCGACAAGCTTATGCATTCTACAGATCAAATCTTCTTCTTCTTGATTCATGTTCACAGCTTCCCACTCAAGACTACTCACTTCTGTTCCTACATCATTTCTCGAAATTTAAATATGTCTTTTCTTTTTAAAACATAGAGAAGTTAAAACGAAATTTTCATCAGCTTACCTTCAGAAAAGGAGGAAGCCACAATAGGGTTGGTCTTGGCTTGCTTGGTCCTAAGATGCTTATCCATCTGAATGACACCGTATTAACGCTATGGATGTGAGAAATAAGAAGGAATACAAAAGATATTAGAGAGAGAGAGTAGTGGTAGGTTTTTGCAGAGGAAGCAAGCAACCATGCTTTCTATTTATAGCAACCCAACGGCTTGGTCGGTTTCTATTGTTTTGGAATCTCGACTTAGTAATTTGGTTGACTTCATTTACTCGGCTGTGATTCTTTGGAACATAAGTTGAATAAATAATTTGATTCTTGCCGTTAACTAATTAATACTATTAATAATCAACTACAATATTTATAGTCCTCCACTTTATAGTAAATGCTTTCAAATTCACAACATATAGTTTTGTATTTCTAAAGTAAAATTGAAGTGATACAATTAGTATATGCTATCAGTTCTGTTTATTAGATAACAAGATCAAAGAAAAAACTAATACCTTCTTATCTGTTCATGTGAAAATTATCAAAACGATCTTCATATAAAATGTTGTTATATTATAAAATTTACCAACAAAAAACTGTATAAATGAAAGGAAATTCAATAAGAAAAAAAAATCAAATATCCAACCGCAAAAAGACATTTAAAATTGTACTGGAACCTTATAATGTAATCATGTAACACGACTATACAGTAACGCACAGTCTTATCAAATGATACAAGTACAAATTTACTCATTATTTTTCATAAATTTCTGTAGAATTCTGGTTAAAATTGATTTCATGTGATAATGTCAACTTTCTCACTTTGATTTGTCGGAATCGACCTTGATAAAATTCATGGATATCAACCTTTAGATCTCACGACCTAACTCAGATAGACAATCTGAAAGCAAAAACATGAATCTAACGAATCCCTACCAAATAAAGACGTTACACTAACAACAATGCAACGCTATAGTATCATCCATGAATAGTGAACAGAACCACATTTATTAAATTGTTACAATTACACAAAAAAACAAATACTTCTTCAGTTTCTGAAAGATAACTTTTAAAAATATATTTAAATATTAAATATTAATAATGCATATTTAAAAAAAATTATATGACTAGAAACCAATAGCAATTCATAACCAGTAAATGTTTTTAACATTTAACTTTTATTAATAACTAATAAAAATGTATTAAAAATCTATTACTGTCATTAAAACAATAAAAATAGAAAATTTAGCATTTGAAAAGAGAGAGAGAATACGTTTCTCTTCCTCTTCATATATTTATTGTTTTTTTGAGCAAACCTCTTCATATGATTAAATTCCGAATTTATTGAGAATATATTGTTAGCACTGAAAAAATTGAGTTGAAAGTTTGCTAGGGAGGGAAATTAAAATAGTAGTTTTCCTTGAGGATATTCTCTTTTATTCCCCTTCGTGGACTCGTAAAATATTCCTGTATGCTAGTCTAGAGTCTAGACTACAGCCTACAGGTCATTCATGTAACAATATAATAGTATAAAAAACAAAGTTGTTAGATTCTGTTGTAGGTAAATAGTGCTGAATAAAAACCGAACCAATAAAGCAGTTGAAACGAACACACGACACGTCACTTGTTGTTAGGACCAACTTGCAAACTCAACATCATGTTCTGTACTGATTCATTTACTTGTGGTGATGGACTTATCTCAATTGTAAATATACATGATTGGCGATTCCCTGATGATTACTACGAACCAAGTTTTCGTTAGTTAAACGTCTAGATAATCGGTTATACGTCAAATTCAACTAGCTAGACATTTTTTTTTTTTTTTGTTATTAGATACCGAAAAATTAAGGAGATATACGCACTTTATGAATAAACATTGATTTCAAAATTCAAATAGGGTTTATGCTAAGTATATATCAAACTTTTCACTAAGACTTTCAAACATTCGGCTACTTTAGTATATATCATGAAGAGAGATTTGGAAACGCAACTAAATCAATTCGCGGAATCGCAACATGTTTTACTAATCAGAATCTTAGTTAAAAAAGTGTATAATAATCCGTTCCTTAATGATATAATTTTTAGAAAAAAAGTTTGTTTCAGAAAGATGTATTTTTTGTGTTTTCTATGATAAAATTGTAAACTTCAAAAAAATTAATTGACTTTATTGAATTACTATTGGTTAAAAGTTATTGAAAATTGAAAATTGCAGAAAACAATACATTTATTATGGTAGTTTAATGTGTTTTCTTAATATGTGTGAAAATACTAAAAAGTCTATCATCTAGGAACGAGAGAGTATTATACTAGGTAGACATTAATTTGTTATGTGAAAACTCGACACCTATTAGAATGCCGAATAATTAAAGAGGTCTATGCATTTAATAAAGAAAACATTGATTCCCAATTGGTTTATGCTAAGTAGTATATATCAAACTTTTCACTAAATGAAAAGAGATCGGGAAAAAAGTGTTGTGTTCCCTTCGTAGTCTATGCCAGCCCACTCAAAAATGGGCCTAATATGAGCCGAGCCATACTTTGTAGTAGTAATTAGCTCAAAATCATATATATATTTGACTTTGTATTGGTCAACGATTATTTGAACACTGCAACTCTCAACTTCTTAAGAGCACAACATCAAGGGAGACAACACAACAGAGTACATAACAACAACACTTAACCCAGATTCGAAAGAAGGTAGCAACTAAGTTCTCAAAAAAAAAATAAAAAGAAGTTTACAAAGATTCGATTGATATTTGCTCATATGTTTTGAAGGAGGAAAGGCTGCTTTATTTAAGGGTCTTTTCAGGGCTGCGATGGTGTTGGAGATGTTGGAGGCTTCAAGTCAGGGTACTGCAAAAATAGTCAAGAAGAGAGACATCAGATTATAGTAAAACCAAGAAAGATTACTTCTCTAATCTTCTTGTGATCAAGGGAAGTGCCTGCCTGCCTCTGTGTTCAAATTATGTAAGAGATGTTTCGAGAGAATGTAGAAACGTTACCGATGCATATGGTGAGAGAGGTCTTGAATAAGATTTTGGTTTCTCTTCTGTTTTGCTTGGCTCTGTGATTACTTGTTCAGCGGCTGGCTCTGAAGTTACTTGTGCAGTAGCGGCTTCCACCACCGGCTCTGAGTTTACTTGTGCAGGGGCGGCTGCTTTGATTGCTGGCTCTACCTCTGGCTCAGGTTCTGGTTTCTCCACACTGGTGGTTGTAGCTGCTGCTTCTGCTGCAGGTGCAGGTGCAGGAAGAGCTTTGCTGCTTGTTGATGGAGGAAGAAGAGCCTTTCCTATGTCCTGTGTTAAATTCAATGTTTGAGTTATCTCTATATAAACGGTTTTTCATTACTAATGTAGATATCTAAATTTTAGTTACCTTCAATTCATCAACAAGTTCTTTAGGTGCAACCTTTGTGTTCAAGAACTCATCCACTTGTTTTAGAGTTTGCTTTCGGTCCTGTCAACAATATAGATAGAATAGAACCATCAACAACACATCACCACTTCCGAGATATATAAATGTGTAAGAACTTACCTCAGCAAATAGAAGTTTCTTGCCTGCAAGCTGAACAAGTGCAGCTGAACCTAGTAGTTGGAGTATGGTTTCAATCTGTTGTCATGATGACAGAGATAACATTTTAGTTACCAGCATCTTCTGGAGACAATAAGGTAAAAAAGAGATAAAAACTGAGAAACAAACCTCTGTAAATGCTAAAGCACTTAATCCAGCAGCTGCAGCTACTCCAATAGCAACAGATACACCATCAGCACTCTCCTGCACAGTTTATTACGTTTCTCCCCTTTTATTAATCACTTCTTATTAGGGATATATATCCCACATCGGGAATTCCAAGGGTCCTTAAGTAATATATAAAGGGTTATGGCCAATTCACTAATCACCAATTGGTTTTAAGTTGGAAGTCCATAATAAACCCGAATCTAACACTTCTCAACGTTTTAATGAATGAAAAATCGTGTACTTACGCCAAGTACACCGCTGATACTATCAGTCAAACTGCTCAAATCAAGACTAAGAGTCTTCTTTGGCTCTATCCAAGGCAAACCGCTATTCTGAAAACATAAAAAAAATATGAATAATTTGAGCAGAAATGCACTTGAAGAAGCAAAACATTATGGAAATGAGAGGGAGAGAAGCACACACCAACCACCCTCTAGGTCCCTCTGCACCATCTTTAACAGCGTACGCAGATTTGAATCCATTAAGGGTCACCAGTTCAGCAACAAGTTCGGAGTTTCCATCAAACCTGGCTTCCCATTCAAACGATAACACTTATGATTATCACTTACTACTCAAGTTTGAATGAATGTATAGCTAGCTATAAGACTGTTAATATAACATTTCATTCAAAACTAAGAGAGTAAGCTATTAGATTCCGGGAGGCTTACTTGTCAAGAATGAACAGTGTGGTGTTCTCAGGATCTTTAAACTTCAAGGAAAGCTTCTTCAAGAAACCGTCCTTGTCTTCTCCATTATAAACAACCGAAACCGTCTTTTTACCTAGACCCTTGATATTAGGACTGCCCACTTGTCTGGAATCAGCAGCGGCTCTTATGTCAAGCAGCTGAGCAGTTTCATCAGTGCCCAGCTTGGTGTAAGCATTCTTAGCAGACTCAACTCCAAAGGATTTAGGCTTCTTGTTAAGAACCCGAGAGAGAACAAAGGGGACGGCAAATGCAGCAACTCCACCGGCGATCACCAGAGGGTTGTCCGTGACGAAAGTTGATATACCATCGATAAAGCCGTCTGAGTCAAAAGATGAAGGAGAGGTCACAGACTGCTGCAGAGCTTCCTCGTAGGTCAGGGACTTCGCAGGAGCTGTGGCACCGCTTAGAACAGAGGTTAGAAGAGCTAATCCGCCGTTGAAGCTCCTGAGGAAGCTTTCTTGGGAGATTGGTTTCGGTGGAAAGAGGGTAGGCAGCGAGAAGGGACGTCGTGGTTCCGATCTTTTCTCGGATAAAACTGCTATAGGACTAAAGCTAGCGGTTCTAAGAGCTTCCATGGTTCTCCCCGCTCTTCTTCTTCTACACCAAAAAGTGGTGCTCTCCGTATCATCAAACTTGCAAGAAAGAAGTGGAAAAGAAGTGTGAGGACAAGCGTGGAGCTGTTTCTAGTAAGCTGACGTGGACCGTGTAATCAATATTAGCCACTGCTTGATTGACACGTCACGCTTTTGGATGAGATGACTCTTGATCAAGTCTTGGGTGTAATAAGAATAGAGCATATAGTAAACTTTTACGGTCCTAAAATGCATGTTACATTGTGTGGTCAATACTCAGTAGAGGCCTTTACATATTTACGAAAATGCCCTTTATCCAAACACTCAAAAGAAGAGAGAGAGAGAGAGACCAAACTAGCTAGCTACAAGATGTTTCTCAGCCGTTGTTATCAAGATTAAAAAGAAGATGACGTAGAACAGAACAGGATGCAATGTAAAAGAAACTTACAAAAGATCACACATATGGTAATGTCAATTCCCCTAGAGACGAGGAGCATTCTCAAGCCCGTAGAAAAGATTGACATCAATGGTAGGATGGAAAAACGAAAACAGCATGCTTAATGTTTCATATCATCTCTCTCTATACATGAAAAGACTCTACTAGCACGATAACCATCCTATTCAATTTCTCTAGAGTGCAAGGCAAAAAATGATAACAAGACTCGGTACCATCATATTCCATTGCAAGAAGAGTACACAGAAACAGTGACGAGCCTTCTCACGGCGGCAAGAGCTCATTAAGAAACAGTTGACTCAAAACGACATCGTTTGCTGTGAAAGATGATTTTGTAATTTTGGTAGCTGTAGTTCCATTTCTACCCTCGTGTCTGGACAAGTATTACGTTCAGGACCTATAATAAGAGGATATATCAGAAAGGGATGCGCTTCAAGATGAAATGAAGAAGAGAAGGGTTTTTATGACTTCATCGTTAAACCCCAATCCAACAACGAAGAAGAACATATCCTTCTGCAAAACCTCTTACTAGATTCAACCACCCAAGCCAAAAGGTGAGACCTTTCTTCTTTTCCCGAAGTCGCAATCTTTCTATATCATTTCTCAGGCTCTGAGTCTCCTCTCACCCAATGGATCCCAAGCTTCTCCTCTCTCCTCACAAACCCTTGTTCGTCTCTTGCAACTCCCCCTTCAACGAAAGACCTCACCTTTCTATCAAATCCCGTTTCCCCGCCGCAACCTCTCAGTTCATGGGTGAAGCCTTGATTCTGGGGAACAAGTATACGTTTAGAACCCCTCCTCCGAGGCGAACCCTCGAGCCAGTGAGAGCCGCCGTGAAGAGAAGGAAAGAGCTCACATTCGACAACGTCGTCCAACGAGACAAGAAACTCAAACTCGTCCTCAACATCAGGAAGATCCTCGTCAGCCAGCCCGACAGGACCATGTCTCTCAGAGGGTTAGGCAAGTACAGGAGAGACCTAGGTTTGAAGAAACGCCGCCGTTTCATAGCCCTCCTCAGAAAATACCCTGGCGTCTTTGAGATAGTCGAGGAAGGAGCTTACTCGCTCCGGTTCAAGATGACGCCTGAGGCCGAGAGGCTTTACCTCGAGGAGATGAAGATCAAGAACGAGCTTGAGGATGTTTTGGTTATCAAGCTGAGGAAGCTTGTGATGATGTCTGTTGATAAGAGGATACTTCTGGAGAAGATCTCTCATCTCAGGACTGATCTTGGGCTTCCTCTAGAGTTCAGGGACACGATTTGTCAGCGTTATCCTCAGTACTTCCGCGTGGTTCCGACACCTAGAGGGCCTGCTCTGGAGCTGACTCATTGGGATCCTGAGCTTGCTGTTTCGGCTGCTGAGTTATCTGAGGATGATAAAATGGCTAGAGAGGAGGAAGAGAGGAACTTGATTATCGATAGACCGGCTAAGTTCAATAGAGTAAAGCTTCCGAGGGGTTTGAATCTCTCGAAGAGTGAGACTAGGAAGATATGTCAGTTCCGCGACATGGCGTATATCTCTCCTTACAAGGACTTCTCTCACTTGAGGTCGGGGACGCTGGAGAAAGAGAAGCATGCTTGTGGGGTGATTCACGAGCTTTTGAGTTTGACGACCGAGAAGAGGACGTTGGTTGATCACTTGACTCATTTCCGTGAGGAGTTTAGATTCTCGCAGCAGCTGAGAGGGATGATTATAAGACACCCTGATCTGTTCTATGTGTCTTTGAAAGGGGAGAGGGATTCTGTTTTCTTGAGGGAGGCTTACAGGAACTCTGAGTTGATAGATAAAGATCCTTTGACTCTCGTGAAGGAGAAGATGCGGGGGCTTGTCTCTGTACCGAGGTTTCCTAGAAGAGGAGGACCAAGGAAAGTTAACGAAGAGGTTGATGGAAGCGATGCAACAGAGGGTGAGGAGGAAGAAGATAGTGATGGTGATGATGATGATGATGAAGAATGGTCTGATGTGGATGGTTACTTGGAAGGTGCGGATGGTGGTGGAGATGATGATGATGAAGGTGACTGGACTGATGAAGAAGGAGAAGATGATGTGCCTCCTAACTTTGATGATGAAGATGATGATAGTGTGAAGATTGGGTTGAGTCCTTCAAGTAGTCCTAGAAAGAAGAAGGATCTCACTCCAGTGTTCCCTGATGGTACTCCGAGAGAAAAGTGGTAGATCATTACATCGGAATAAAATGTTTACTTTGTCTTTGTATCATTATTCTTGAAGATGGAACACTAATCCATAAGCTTTTGTATGTTGTTTCTTTGTTGTTGGAACATTTTTGAGAATGTCAAATTGCTTTCGGCTACGAATTTTAAAACACATAAAACGCTGCGTTTTGAGGTTCTAGTTGAAATAAATCGGATATGACTTATCTAAACTAAACCCGCCAAGAAAAAAACAGTGTGTTCCAATGGAGAATCTCTCTGCAACTCTCCGCCATTGTCACACTTCCTTCTCTCTTCGCAAACCAAACCGTAGATATCTTATAAACCCACTTAAGTATAATCATTCTTCGACTTGCTTTTCTCTGGACATCAAGCATGCGTTGTCGTCGGAGTCTATACCAACCTCTGTTTCTCTGGCCTTATCGTCTTCAAGCTCGGAACTTTATCCCCTAACGGAGCTTAAAAATTGCGATGATTTGGCTTCTGTTAAAGCTGTTCATGCTCGGGTGATGAAGATGTTCGATCGATTCGACTTGGAGAGCTTGATCTCTCGTTACCTTGAATTCGGAGAATTAGGGTACGCTTGTGCTATCTTCTTCATGGGTTTCCCTCGGAATCAAGTTTCATGGATGGGTTTCTTGGAGGAAGTCGAGAGCTTCGGGTTAGAGAGGCATAGGGTCTTAGAGGAGTTTGTTCAGCTACAGAGCAAAGGAGTAAACTTTGATGAAGTAGTTCTCGCTATGGTGTTAAGAATCTGTTCCGTTTTGATGAATGAGCTTCTGGGTTTTACTATTCATGGAGGTTTGATCAAGAGAGGGGCTGTTAGATCAGACACACGAGTGGTTTCTGCGTTGATGGGTTTTTACGGAAGATGTGTGAGTTCGGATATCGCCAACAAGGTGTTCGACGAAATGCCTGAAAGAGATGATCTTGCGTGGAACGAGATTATGATGGTGAACTTGAGGAGTGGGGAGTGGGAGAAGGCTGTGGAGCTGTTTAGAGAGATGCAGTTTTGTGCTGCAAAGGTTTACGATAGAACGATGGTTAAGCTTTTGCAAGTTTGTAGTAGTAAAGGAAGGTTAGAAGAAGGGAGACAGATTCATGGGTATGTTCTGAGACTTGGGTTTGAAGCAAACGTCTCGGTGTGTAACTCCTTGATCGTCATGTACTCAAGGAACGGCGAGGTTGAATCATCCAGGAAGGTTTTCGATTCGATGAAAGACAGGGATTTATCTTCATGGAACTCGATTATATCAAGTTATACTGCATTAGGGTATGTTGATGATGCTATGGCACTCCTGGAGGAGATGGAGAGATGTGGTTTTAAACCAGATATAGTGACATGGAATTCTCTTTTGTCAGGCCAAGGCTTATACAGAAGCGCCATCGCTATATTGAAGAGAATGCAAGTTTCTGGTCTGAAGCCAAACTCCACCTCCATAACTAGTCTTCTTCAAGCCGTTGCTGAACCGGGGCTTCTTAGTCTCGGGAAAGCAATTCACGGATATGTAATAAGAAACCAGCTTTGCTACGATGTATATGTAGAAACCACATTGATCGACATGTATGTTAAAACCGGCTGCTTGCCTTACGCCAAGTTGTTTTTTGATACAATGGATGAGAAGAAGAACGTTGTTGCTTGGAACTCACTCATCTCTGGACTCTCGTACGCCGGTTTGGTACAAGATGCTGAAGGTTTGATGAGTAAAATGGAGAAGGAAGGTGGGATCAAACCCGATGCTGTCACATGGAACAGTCTGGTTTATGGGTATGCGTCTTGTGGAAAAACAGAGAAAGCTTTGGATGTAATAGAGAAGATGAAAAGAAACAAGGTTGAGCCTAATGTGGTTTCATGGACTGCTATTTTATCAGGATGTTCCAAGAATGGAAACTTCAGGAATGCTCTGAAAGTCTTCATTAACATGCAGGAAGAAGGTGTTTTTCCAAACTCAGCTACCGTATCCACCTTGCTTAAGGTATTAGGCTGCTTGAGTCTATTACACAGTGGCAAAGAGGTTCACTGTTTCTGCTTAAAGAACAATTTGATCAGCGATGCATATGTTGCAACTGCACTTGTGGATATGTACACAAGATCAGGGGACCTGAGAAGCGCGTCTGTGCTTTTCTGGGGGATTGAGAACAAACCGCTAGCTTCTTGGAACTGTATGATCATGGGACATGCCATGTTTGGCCAAGGCCAAGAAGGGATTGCTGTTTTCAATAAGATGCTTGAAGCAGGCGTGGAGCCAGATGCTATCACGTTCACCTCCGTCTTGTCCCTCTGTAAGAACTCAGGTCTTGTCCGAGAAGGGTGGGAATACTTTGATCTTATGAGGTCTCGTTATGGTGTTACACCGAGTATCGAACACTGTTCTTGCATGGTGGATATGCTTGGGAGGTCTGGTTATCTTGATGAAGCCTGGGACTTTATTCAGACAATGCCAATGAAACCTGATGCTACTATCTGGGGTGCGTTTCTTTCGTCTTGTAAGATCCACAGAGACGTGGAGCTAGCGGAAGTCGCTTGGAAGAGGCTGCAAGTGATGGAACCGCACAACTCAGCTAACTACATGATGATGATAAGCTTGTACAGTAGTTTGAATAGATGGGAAGATGTTGAACACATAAGGGACTCGATGAGGAGTCAACGAGTGAGAGTTCAGGATCTCTGGAGCTGGATTCAGATCGATCAAAGGGTTCACGTCTTCTATGCAGAAGGGGAAGCACATCCTGATGAAGGAGAGATATACTTTGAGCTTTACAGATTAGTCTCTGAGATGAAGAGATCAGGTTACGTGCCAGACACAAGCTGTATACACCAAAACGAAAGCGAAGCGGAGAAAGAGAAGTTGCTATTGGGACATACAGAGAAGCTAGCAATGACCTACGGTCTCATCAGAAAGAAAGGGTCAGATCCTATAAGAGTGGTCAAGAACACGAGCATATGTTCTGATTGCCACACCGTAGCAAAGTACATAACAGTTTTGAGAAACCGTGAGATTGTCTTACAAGAAGGGTCACGGATTCACCGTTTCAGAGATGGACAATGTTCCTGTAATGACTCCTGGTGATAGTATACATCCTAAGTATCTCTGGTTTGTTCTTACAATGGTGCATAATAAATACACAGACACTGTCCAACAAACACCACAGGCTCATGATTGCCATATGGAGCTGATCTAAACATGGCAGTGTGACCACAAGTGCTTGTGTTTCTTAATGGAAGATTCTACTAAACACACGTCAAGCTATATATCTCTTGAGCTGCCAATCTTTCAGAGACACAAGCCAAGGATTTCATGTTACACTTGATGAGAGATTCCACGAAGTAACATGTGTCATCTCTGGTGTTACCTTGAGGAACATCCACAACGAAAGATTCAATGACCATAGTTCCTGAGCTTCCATTGATCATCTCCGGATGTACAGTCAAGATCGAAGAGTAGTTCTGCAAAAAGAGAATCATTCATTTATAAACATTTTCATCTGTAAAGAAGCTATGATGAGATTTTGAGATGTTGTTGTTCTAATCTCTCGGTGCTGGTTGTCGCAGGAAGACCAGATTTGACGTTTACTTCTCTGAGACTTCTTTAAACTAGTTTTCTTAATTTTTGTGGACTAAAGCAAAACATCAAGCAAAAATTGTCTTCTGAATATAAACCAAAGTTGAACATCGTACAGACAAAATAAAACAAAATGATGACTCCCATGTCATATTCCCAAATCAAATTAATTTTTACAATTACATTAGGTATAAGTAGAATTTACACTCTCACCAAAAATATATATTTTTGGATTTTAAACTAATATTTTCACAAATGAATGTATTATACAAAATATTTTCAGATTTAAAAATAAATTCTAATGATTTTCACAAATAAATATATTAACCATACAAAATATTTTAATCTTACAAATTTTGGATTTTACTAAAGTTATTATTATTCTTATCTAAACAGTATATTTTCATTTTGAAAAAAAAATATGAGGTGCAAAAACTTGGTTTGTTGAATTGACATTTTGAAATTTATTTATAATACGAAAAAACATGTTAAACATCTACAGCACCGCTGACGGACCGTAAGAACTGGGTGCGATAGTTTGATTTGTTTTTAACATATTGAAATTTATTCACAAAAAAACATGTTAAACATCTACACCGCGACGGAACATAAGGACCAAGTGTGATAGTTTGGTTTGTTTTCAACAAACTAAAGTTTATCATCTAACTTTTTCCAAAATAAAAATATATTGTTTGGTTAATAATAACAACTTTAGTAAAATCCAATGTTAGTAAAAAAAAAAAAAAAAAAAAAAAAAAAAGTAAAAAAAGTAAAATCCAATGTAGCCCCCAATAAGGAAGTCTTAGCCTATTCAAGAAGCTATCAATATATAAAGCCCATTTAAAACATGTAGCCCAACAAGTACAGAGAGAGACTTTAATTACCCCTAAATCGATTTTCTTCTTTCCAAGCTCCTCCGATAATTGCTATCCATGGCGGATCAGAGCCCTAAGCCGTTGCAGTTCTTCGTGAGATTACTCAACGGAAAATCGATAACCCTAGCTTTCTCCTCTCCGTTAGCCTATGTCGACCAGATCAAGCATCGGATCTTCGATCACACGAAGATCCCGATTCATCTACAGCGTCTGATACACGGAGGACACCAGATCTCCGACGGATCCGCGGTTTCTCAATCCGATTCCACCGTGAACCTCGTCCTCTCCCTCCGCGGAGGTAAGGGAGGATTCGGCTCCTTGCTCCGCGGCGCGGCGACGAAGGCTGGGCAGAAGAAGACGAACAACTTCGACGCGTGTAGGGATATGAGCGGGAGGAGGCTGAGGCATGTCAACGCGGAGAAGAGGCTTGAGGAGTGGAAGGAAGGTGAGGAGGAGAGGAGGCTTGAGAGGTTGGCTCATGAGTTTTTGAAGAAGCAGGCGAGTAAGGTGAAGGAAGGCGTTGGCAATGGAGCGACGCAGAAGTATGTGAAGAAGTATAAGGAAGAGTCTGATAAGTGTATTGAGGCGGTGGACTTGGCGTTGAAAGAGTCTTTTAAGAACGGGAAGAGGAAGGTTTATGCTGAATCTGAAAAGTCCAAGCGGCTCAAGATATGGTAAAAAACCCTACTCATCAATCGGAAAGTGACAAGCTTGTTAAGTTTAGTGATTGCAAAAGGTCTCCTTTTTTTATGAACCTGAGATGCTGCTTGTGAGTTTTGTGATATCAGTAGTCTTGTATACATTCTGAGGATGTAGTATTGTTACTTGGGTGCTTCGTATCTTCATCAATCTATGTTGATTGAATGAAAAGATGGAAAAGTGTCAAGCTTGATAGGTTTATTGATTGCAAAAGCTCTTCTCTTAAAACTGTTACTTGGGTTGTTCTTGTCTTTGTTGTTTGCTTGTTGATGATGTATTTGTTTTGTTTTTTCAGGAAGGGGAAGAGAGCTGTTGAAGATAGTGACAGTGATGATAGCAGCGACGAGGAGGATGAGGAATCTGTTGTTTTAAGCAATGGCAGCCAAGTTGTTCTGGATAAGGGTACTGGTGAAAGCTCGGGCTCTGTTATGGATGGAGGTAATGCTTCCGGTGGTAGCGGTTCAGAGGAAGAGAAAGACGTTGTGGTGAACCAATGTTCAGATGTACCTAAGGGAGAGGTTACTGGGGTTCAAGTGGTGATCGAAGAAAAGATGGATGATTCTTCTTTGACTGTTGTTGATGCAGTGGTTCAAAATGAAAAGGAGGAGAATTCATGTGGAGACGCTGAGAAGAATCGGGTCGAAGCAGCTTCTGAAACGTTGGTTAGTTCTGTCCCTGTTAAGAATCAAGGTAATGATTCTGAAGTAAAGACAGTAGGAGCTGCGGGAGACACGGAGTCTGTTGATGCAGCAATGTGTTGCAAACCTGAGGAACCGCTTAACTTTGATGACTTCAACTCAGCGAAAGATATGGAGGTATTTAATGGATTCATTCTTCTCATACGCAAAGTTCAATTCAAAATGGTGTCTTTAAACATAACATTATGTTCAGGTTAGAGACCTTTACCCTTATCTATCTCTGTATTTGGTTTCAGGTTATGGGGATGGAGAGATTAAAGAGTGAGCTTCAGTCTCGTGGACTGAAATGTGGAGGGACATTGCAAGAGAGGGCTGCGAGGCTGTTCTTGCTTAAATCAACACCAATCGATAAGCTCCCAAAGAAATTGCTGGCCAAGAAATGAAGTAGTAAACTATAAATGCATCTCAAAAAAACTTCTACTACCGTTTTCAACTTCTCTGTTTGTTGTAGTATTTGACACAAACCCACATGTGTAATATATAAAGCTTTATGCTTTTCAACTGCTACGCTCATTAATCCAACAACGTTTATCTATTTCTTAATAACCCATTTCTCTCATTTTTCATCGTCTTCTACTGTTTAGATGTCTTGAATTTAGAAGTTCTACGCAAGGCGTGTCTTTTGACTTGATTTCATGTTTCTACGCCTCAACTGTTATAAGATCAGACGAGAAGAATCTCACTTTTGATGTTTTGCATAAGTAAAATGCTAAGGAAGAGTTTTACAGCTACAATAATGTCATCTCATAAGCAAAATGCAAAGGAATAGTTGGCATCTAACATCACAAGGGAGTTTGTTCTCTGACAAAAGTAAAAAGATGGGTTCTCTCAGATGTTAATCTCTGGGGACAAATCAAGTCCTACAATGTAGAGCTTGACGTCTAATTTGAAAGAAAAAAAAAACTCTCGAGTCTTTTGTTGCCATCATTGTATCTTGGACTTTTGCACTAGCTTTTTTGCCTCTCTTATGGCTGAGCTGGCAGCATGCAGCACTATCTTCTTAAGCTACAATGCAGTGAGAAGAAAAGTAAATAGAGAGTGTTAAACATAAAAAACGAAATATACTCTTTTTAGCTTCAAGAGGGACCGTCTCAACCATGATTCATAACATTCAGATATAAATGAAAATAGTTTCAAAAGGTACCTCTAGTTTATCTTCGTTGGATCTGTGAACTTTTGGTAGTCTCCGGAACTCCTCTGTTAGCCTAAGACATTCCTCTACGCTTTCAGGGGCAACAAAATCTAGTGCCACCTTTATGCATGACTGTTAAACAGTTGAGGATCAGTAACATTTCAAATGCCCAACTGTTGAAACTAAATTTACTTGACTCATAGAAGGAGGGACTGTTAACCAGTTGGTTACCTGTATGTTCCTCACTTGGTGAGGACAACCTGCAGGGATAAAGACAGCTTCACCGAGGTGTTGCACAAAGGTCCATGGTTCTATATCTACAAAATAAAAAAAATATCATATATCAACCATTCACCATAGCAAAGAAGGTAGTAGATGCACATGTTTTTTAGTCCAAACCAGAATCTTACCGAACTCCTCCTTGAGCTGTTTCTTCTGTCTTTCATTCAAGAACATACTTTGGTCATGAATTGGGTGTGACACCTGAAATTAAACAAAAGCATAAATTCCAGAATTTCTCTCACAGCACTTATCATTTACAAGTGATGATACTTACAGATTTCACAGGTTCGTTGTAGAGGTGACGAAACTCATGCTTGTGCCTTTTCAAATACTCAACAAGTTTTGGAACATCCTCTCTTCGAAAGATGTCCCACACAGCACCACCGTGCACAGCCTTTGAACTCTCATTTGTTTCTTTTGGAGCATCTAGTTTCTGCTCTTGTATTGATTCCGCACTTGTACTGACGACAGGCCGTGGGGGCCTATCTTCTTCATCCCACGGGGGAGTTGAAGGAAGTGTTGGCATCATCTCAGTTTCCTTTGTTGGCATCTTTAGTTCATTCTCCACGGATGAATCAGCTTCTCTTTGACTTGGAGATAATCTCCCTGTCTTCAAACAGACGTTATCATGATTCTCGTCAGCAATTGATTCATATTTCACTGTTACATTCTCCTGAGTTATCAAACCCACATCCACCTTTGGATCATGACCTGACTCCATAGCACCAGTGCAAGAATACAAACTAGAAGATCCTTCCATAGGATCATCAGCTCTTTCAACTTTAGTACATTCACCTGAAACATAAGCCTTCAGAAATGCATCTAAGATAATACAATATGACTGGAAGGAACTTATTGCAATACCTTTTTGTGATCTGGACGGTCCAGCAATGCTGTTTGATGGTTCTTCTTTAGATGCCTTGTCCTTCAAGCTCTGTTCCCCCAAAAGACCATTGCAATTCTTTAAATCTTCCTCATTCTCAATCAAGATTATTTCATCTTTATCTACTTCTCCCAGTGACTTGTTTTCCTGTTGTTTACGCAATTGTGCTTTTGCATATCTTCTCTGTTCTAATTTTATCCTTTGGTATTGTCTGGGAGTTAAATCCACTTTAGTTGTGTGTGTCAGCACATTGACCTAACTCACCAAAAGTGAGTTTCAATTATCAGTTAGTACAAATCATTTTTTATTAAGAAAAGTTGGTGCACATACCGCGTCAGAAACATCACAATGTAGCTTTGTCACAGAGTCTCCTCTATTAAGCTCCTCATGGAAACCATAAGCAATGTACGTCTTTGGTCCAAGATCTGGCTTCAAGGATCCATCTGGAAGTCTTGTAGCAAGATTCAAGATACCAGACTCTGGATCAGTGTAATCAAAGAAAGGCAACGCAGACATGAACTCATCATTATGCCTCGGAAGCCGCTCTTCAAACAAAGCTGATGGAGGCCAATCCTTCAGTTTCAACATCTCTGGCCAACCGTTGCAATGCATTCTCCCTTTTAAGTAGCCATCGAAAAACTGATGAATGTTTATCTCAACCTCACACCAGTCCAAGCAGTCCACAGCCTTCACAGCTTTTGCCTCACCTTTGCAATTAGCCTTAGGATCCATTTCTCTACACGCCCTCCACATAACCATTGGCTCCCAGCTTAGTCCTGATGTCTTCTCCAGAACGTTTCTGACTATAACAGGCTCTGCCTTTATCCAATGCGACTGGAAATGAGCATTGTCGTCTTCGGCTAGATCAAGAGCGTTTGGGGAGTATAAGAAGTTATCATGACCGTTCTTCCTAGAAGCAGCTTGCCTTCTAGAACTGGCAGTGCATGAGGAACATTCATGAGCAAAATCCACATCTTGTGGTTTAGTGTGTAGAGTAAGTTCCTCTGCATCGGTTATCAGTTTTTGGACCAAATCACGTTTGCGCAAACGTCTCAACTCCAGTGTTGAGGTACCACAACCACCACGTTCCTTTGGTGGGCAGGGAATGGTACCGTCGGAGTTAGAGAAACTCTCGCCATCTCTCAGTTCCTTGCAGCAAGAGAGACATATGTCGGAAGAACAATTTGGGTTCTGACAGCTTCTGAGAAAATTGGCAATGGATGTGCTGCAGAGGTCACTGTAGTACAAGAGTGAAAGATTGTAAGCAAACAGAGGTAACACAGAGTAACATATAAAAAAAATCAAAGAAAAATGCAATTCAAAGAAACATATACAAAATGGGGTTTTCCATGGCTAATTCTTTATTTTCTTCTTGGAGAAACATAACTTATAAACATCTTTATTGGTTATATTTTTTCTAGAAGGTATAAACAATTTTTTAAGTTACTTTTTACCTTTTTAAGTAAATTTAAATAGTGTCGACAAAAGAAGTATAAAATTTAAATGGTAACACAAAATGACAAGAGTATCTTATATGGCCATCAACAACATGATGATATATATTCTTTGTTCCAACCAATTACACACATAATATTGAAAATAATATAAACCAGTGATGTATTAAATGTGAAAAGAGTTTCTCAGATGACTTTCATATTTTTTCACTTTTTCCATTTATTTTCATAAAAAACTCTCGTAAAAGTTCACTAAATAGGTTGTCTTATAGCATGATTAACCCGAGTTCTTAATTTGGGGTTCTTAATTCATGATTTGACACTTTTTTGTTTTGTTTTGTTTTTTACACTTTTCGGTTAAGAACCGGCTCTTAGAGCATGATTATTGCGGAGTTCTTAAGATGGTGTTCTTAGCGGAATATAAGAACCCGTCTCTTAATTTTTAACTAAAAAACTAAGAACCGGCTCTTAAATAAGAGTTTTAAGAAGCGGTTCTTAGCTTTTTTAGTTAAAAGTTAAGAGACGGGTTCTTATATCTCTTATTTAAGAGTCGGTTCTTAGTTTTTTAGTTAAAAGCTAAGAAACGGTTCTTGACCGAAGCTAAAAACCCGAATTAATCATGGTCTTAATACCCACAAGAACAACTATTACGATGATTTTCTCAAATGAACTAATGAGGTGCAAACTAAATTGAATAAAGAAGTGCCTTGGTCCAATGATTAAAGGTTTATAAAGCTTTGCACAATATATGTAGGCTAGGACCATCTGCATCAGAGGGTTTTGGGAAGGGTTTTTATCCAAAAAATAGTGGTGGACTCACAGAAACACAAAAAATCGGTAAAAAAAGTCCAGGCTAAGGATCGACTATTGTTGGAGTTTAGGACTGTTTGCGCGCTCCACTGACACGTGGTGGCCCGCGATTGATGCATTTTTTAATTTTTTTTAATCAGAAAAGAAAAAAAAAAATTTAAGATACCCATTAAGGGTTTTATGGGATAAAAATGTTCTATGGCTTAAAAAGTTCTCGATTAAATTTGGGCTTCAATGCCCAATAATTGCACTTCTCATAAAATAGTAGATGTAAAAGCGCTTCAACGAGGAGATTTTCATCTGGATGACTAATACATCAAAACAATACAACTAACAACACTTTATTGAGTGGGTATCCCAGAATAGCTCACTTAAAAGAATTTCAAACGATGAAGTTTTTAACTACTTGAAATATTTATTCAAGTTATTTTTTCATCTATTAATTAATTTACCAATAGAGCTGCTCTAAAACTTATTGGATGCATAGAGTCTAACCTATCCATTGTAGGTGTTGTAATGTAGAAACATCTATCACAATTTCTAGTGTGGAATTGTTTTTAAATAATTAATTTTATACCGGAGAATGGTGTAATGGTTATATGGTTTAAATTGGATAATAAACCACATAAACCTGGAATTGATAAAAAAAAACCATATTTTCAGCAGGTTGGGTGTTCATTTCCAAATCCCTTTATTGCTTCCTCAAAACCTCCACACACCATGAGTCTTGTCTTTCTCAGCTCTCCCTTGTCAGGGCATGATCACTCAGACGCCAACCACACAAAAGGCATCGGAAGGCGTGAGTGGAAGAAGTCTCGTGTTGTCATCCTCCATGTTGACATCCCCGGAGTTGATGAGATCGCCGGGGCAAGCAAACCACAATTGGTCTATTTTGTGACTTGCAATGTCAAACCCACTAAACTAACAAACATGGGTCGTCCACGCATCCTTGAATAGATGTTGTTCACGGTTTCGTGGAATTGTTGTTCGTTATAGGACTAAGTGTAGAGTATAATCCATAGTGGATGTTGTAGATGTAAAACAATTTGTGGTATATCTAAGAGTTGTGGTCCAAATAAAAAAAAAAAACAAAGCAAAGAAAGAGTAAAATCTTGACTTAAGTGGGGGTCCTAACCCCCCGGGGTTTTCATTTAAATTATGCCTAATTTTTATGGTTGGAGTAACACAACCAATTGTTTAAACTAAAGCAAATTTGTTTCAAAAAGCATGAACGGATGAATGAACCTAATTGATAATTATGCAAACATCTCCCTGCCCCCATTGCCCCATCAGTAATCACCTACAAGAGATGAAGCTAACCCCAAATATACCCAACAGCAAGGTGCAGAGCCCTTAATTATAGAATCTTATGGAAACTATACAATAAAAGCTCAAATGAAACTACTTGATAAGATCATTATCTCATCAAACCATCTAAGTTAAGTTTACACTACATTCCTTCCATTGATTTAACAAATTAGAATGCAATCACATCTACTCGTGAAATTGGTGATAATTAGAATCTCTCCCACCTCCCTATTTGTCTATTTGCAAAGCATTCAAGAAACAGAATGGGAAACGTTTGTTTTCCCAAGAAAGAAATATCATTATCATTATTATCAAACAAGCAATGAGAAGAAGAACACAAAGAAGAAGCAAAGATGGTCCGCGAGCTTTGAAAAACTAACCAGTATATGCGTACACTTGGATGAACCTCGCACTTAGCAACATCAGATTCTGTCACAGGCACTCCTAGAAACAAAACAGGTTTTTTTCCGTGAGTCGAAAAATAGAAACAAAGAAGAGGACAGCACAAGTGACCACACATACATACCTCTAATCGCTGTTTCAATCTCTAGTTCATTGTCCTGCTCTGTATAAATAGCCCTAAGAACAGGAAGGACTTTAACTAATAGGTACTGCAACTGCTTGAGCTTGACATTATCATCCTTTTCACTTTGTATCTGAGATTCAGAAACAAATGAAAATGAAGTAAACATTTCATTCACATTTGAAAACAAAAAGAATCTCAAAGGCTCCTCCTTTACCTTGACGGCCAAAGGCTCTCGCAAACAAGCTCTGCAGTTGCAATTCCCCATACAGAAAGGACAAGCAGCTTTAACTCCCTCGGGTGTTCTCTCTGGATACCTTTATAGAGAGAATTAAAAATTACAATTTACAGATTCAAACTTCTCATCACACTGTAAAGTAAAATACTTTTACCATCTAGTGATGCAGTCCTTGCAGTAGCGCTTATTGATACATATTGAACAGAAGACAAGATCAGTCTTACTACTCATCATGATCTTACACTGATGACAAGTCAAACCAGCATACTTTCTTGTTCCTTCAGACTCATCCTGCAAAATAGAAGAAACAAAAGTATTCAACATTTCCCTCTTTGTTCAAAATCCCAAAGCGAAAAAACACTTCCCTAAATTAGAATTTAAAAAAAAAAAAAAAACATTACAGAAACAAAAGAACAAACCTTGTCGGGAGAAGACATGTCTCTTCCTCTTCTTCTTCCCTCAGAACTCGAAGATCCTCTTCTGCTCAGGACATTCTCATCTTCCTTCTTCCTCGTCTTACGTCGCTTGTCAGAAGATCTCGGGGGATCTTCCTCTGACCTAATCCGCTTACCCTTCCTTTCCTCCATACTCTCTCTCTCTCTATCGCCGCCTTAGCTTGGGGACAAAGGCGTTGCTGGTAATAAAATTTAGTGAAGTGGCAAACAACAACAATCCCCAGGTTAATGTCTTATTATAGGGATCATCATCGTTACGATTCCTTTAATAAATTAAATTTTCGTTTCTTTTTCTGACTTTTATGTAACTTTTACGCAACTAATTTAGTATTGAGATTTTTGCTAAAACAAAAAAAGAAACAAAAAAAAACTTTATTGTCCATTTGTCACGCATATTTTTTTTTGATACTTTTAAATCTTTTGAAAAGTTCCTATAAGATAATTTAAAAAAAAAAAGGACCCAAAATATGGGAAATTATTCATTATGGTAAGACAATGTATGTATATTATTAGAGACTATATATGAAAAAAAAAATATTATTTATTTTTTTGCTAAGAAAAAAATATGCGTGCATGTCGAATATAATGCCACCTAATTACATAGTTTTCTTTTGGTAATCAATTACATAGTTGTTTACAAAACCTAGAATACAAAATCTACCGAATTGAGTAATAAATTAAAAACATAGAGTATACAATACAATATATGGTTTTCTACGCTCTGAAATCCGGCATATCACTTTTTCTAAAGTTTATCCACCAATCAATCTACGGTTAATGATATAAAAGATTAACCAGAATTTCCTTAAACTATAATGCATGTTGTCTATATATAATCTACGTCTTCATTTTTTTTTGTAACCGTATTCTACGTCTTCATCCTTACCTTTTTTTTTTGTATTTTCATTTCTTATCTCGGTGATAGAATATATATTATGCCTAGTTTATTGACAAATTTCTCAGTCAAAAAAAAAATTTATTGACAAATTTCTCGTAAATTTTATAAATTGGTTACTAAACATTCAAAAAAAAAAATCTGCAAATGAAGTTTTTTTTGCTTCTGATGATATGAAAATTAAATAGAGAAAGACAAAAAATAAACGACCAAAAATATAGAACATATCTGGTCAAATATTCTACAATAGGAATGAAGATAAAAATGATAAATCTGAAGAAATCGTGAATCGGTGAGACAAAAGTTATAGATTTTTTACCAACGAGAGAATGACGGTGAAAAGGTTTATGAGACTTCGGATGAGACGATGGGGTGACAAAGAACATGCAACGTCCGAGAAGAAAGACAAAATACTGGCAATAATAACGAATTAGTAATCGCTAGATTTAAAGATGAGAATTATCGAAGATAAAACTGATTAAACCAAAAATATATATATTACATTTGTGTGGAAGTGAATCAATACAATATAAAAGGAATGAAATATTTTTTTTATTTAGATACCAAATATTATGGTTTAAATTAGGAAATCAAAATTGAATTATAAGAAAATGTTATATACCAAATTGACTATTTAATGTTGGTTTTATGACAATAGACAATAAAACTATTTTTTTTGTTTTTATTTTGAAAAAAAAAGTCAATGAATTGGAAGAAATATTAGGAGCCAGATTTACAAAAAAGTTAGTTAATATTTCCAGTGTTCATATTTGATTATATTCATATTCTACTTATATATCATATTTATTATACTTATTTTAAATTTATGTATTAAAATTTAATATATAAAAATAAATTTATAAACCAGATTCGACCTGATCAAACCATATTAAACCGATTGAGCTTCCAGTACAAATTTTAAAACATTGTTTCTTATACTCTCCAATTCTTAATTTATTTTTACTCACTTTCAGTTAATATAAAGAAAAGAAAAGGTGAAAAACTATCAAATTTATATCTGACAAATTTTCGGTGGGCTGCTTCTGATGAAGAGATAAAAAGGTGAAACTTTGTACATAATTGAGCCCACAAATAATAATGGGTCACACACCAATCATTTGCCTGTGATCTAAACCCATTTTGTTAAATAATGTACAACGTTGTTGGGTTTTGGTGTTGAAGATAAGTTGTGAAATAATATTATCCGGGAATGGTTAAAGAACAGAGGCCAAGCTTTTAGAGGTAATTTGAACACACTTGTTTACAACTGTACTTATAGCAGAGCATCGCCAGGCTGTTTCTCGAGGCTCCACAAGCATTGATAAGCTTTTTAAAACAAACCCGTTGAGAGTCTTTTTTGTTAGCACCACCACTGTGTCCTGGAGTTTTGTTGCATTAGACTTTGTGCTTCTTTTATGGCTGAACTAGCAGCATGCAGAACTATTTTCTGAATCTACAAATGCAGTGCCAAGAGAGGTCAACATTAGGTGTATCTACCTTCAAAAATGACGATCAGATATAATGAAAGTACCTCTAATTTATCTTTGCTGAATTTGTGGTCTTTTGGTAATCTCTTGCACTCTTGTGTCAGCCTAATGCATTCTTCTACGCTTTCAGGAGAGATAAAACCTAGTGCCACCTTTATGCATGACTGTAAACAGTTTCAAATTTAGGATCAGTGAAAGGGCAAAGAGTAAACAGTGAAAGGGCAAAGAGGGATGCAGACCCTTGTGAATAAAAATAGTTTTTAATCAGGTACTTACCTGTCTGTTCCTCACTTGGTGAGGACAACATGCAGGGATAAAAACAGCTTCACCGAGGTGTTGCTCAAATGTCCATGGTTCTATATCTGCAAATCAAAAAAAAAAAAAATCATATATCAACCATTCACCATAGCAAAGGTTCTAGTCTAAACCAGAATCTTACCGTAGTCCTTCTTCAGCTGTTTCTTCTGACTTTCACTCAAGAACTTAGTCTGGTCAATAATTGGGTGATCCACCTGCAATGAAACACACAACAATAAATTCTAAATTTCATAACACACATCCATGATTATATTCAATGCTAATCATTTTACATGTGTATGATGATACATACATATTTTACGGGCTGGTTATTGATGTGACGGAACTCATGTTTGTGCCTTTTCAAATACTCAATAAGTTTTGGAACATCCTCTCATCGAAAGATGTCCCACACAGCACCACCATGCACAGCCTTTGAACTCTCACTGGCATTGCCTTTAGTTTCTGCTCTTGTGGGGGCCTATCTTCTTCATCCCAAAGGGGAGTTGAAGGAAGTGTTGGCATCATTAGTCCATTCTCTACCGTGGGACCATCCTCACTTCGGTACTCTGGAGATAATCTCTCTGTCTTCAAACATATGTCGTCATAATTATCACCTGCCTCTCGATTATGATCTGACTCCATACCAGTAAGGATCAGCTCTTTCAAAGTTAGTACAGTCACCTGAAATTTTGAGCAATCTTTCTTCAGTAATATGTGTCTCTTATGAACAAATATGAGATACAGCTCTTCTTGCAATACCTTTTGAAAAAAATATTCCATCACCTTCTTGTGAGCCGGACGGTCTCGAACTGATATCTGATGGTTCTTCGTTAGCTCCCTTGTCATTTAAACTCTCTTCTCCTACAAGACCATCGCATTTCTCCAAAGCTTTCCCCATTGTCACGTTCACTGGCTTCTGTCCGCTGACCAGCGTATTGTTTGCGTAACTGTGCTTTTGCATAGTTTTTCTGTTCTCTTTTTATCCTTTGCTACTGCCTGGGAGATATATCCACTTCAGCTGTGTGCGTCAGCACATGGGACCTAACTCACCACATTAGAAGCTCAGTTTCAGTATGATAACTCCTTAATCAGAAAGAACATATCTACAAAGAATTGAGAGAAGAATGTGTGCACGTACTGAATCAGTAGTATCCCAATGCAATTTTGTCACTGAATCTCCTCTATTAAGCTTAAATCTTTCGCGAAGTCTTGCTGTAAGGTTCAAGATACCAGACTCTGGATCAGTGTAATCAAAGAAAGGCAACGCAGAAATAAACTCGTTGGAAGGCGCTCTTCAAATGAAGATGATGGAGGCCAATCTTTCAGTTTCAACATCTCTGGCCAACCATTGCAATGCATTCTCCCTTTTAAGTAGCCATCAAAAAACTGATGAATGTTTATTTCAACCTACAAGAGAAAAGGGAATGGTAATGAGTTTACGTCTTAAGAAAGCAAATACATATAGAATCTGGTTGACTAACCTCAAGCCAGTCCAAGCAAATCCATAGCCCTCACGCTTTTTGCCTCTTCTTTGAATTCATTTCCCTCCACATAACCATTGGTTCCCAACTTAGTCCAGATGTCTTCTCCAGAACGTTTCTGACTATAACAGGTTCCAATGCGACTGAAAATGAGCAATATCGTCTTCAGCTGAATCAACAGCATTTGGCGAGTATAAGAAGTTACCATGACCATTCTTCCTAGAAGCCGCCTCCCACGTCCGGTGGATTAAACTGTAGAGTAAGTTCCTCTGCATTGGTTAGCAGTTTTTCACATTTGAGCAAACGTCTCAACTCCAGTGTAGAAGTACCACAACCACCAAGCTCTGTTGGAGGGCATGGAATGGTACTGTCAGTTCCTTTAATTTCCTGCCCCTTGTCCATTTTTCTTCCCATCACTCTCTGGATCGTGGAAGCCCTCTCTCAGTTCCTTGCAGCAAGAAAGACATATCTGGGTCCTGACAGCTTCTGTGTGATGAAACTGCGGCAGAGATCACTGTCGTACAGGGATGAAGAGGTTTGTAAACAGACAAGGTACTTGTTTCAAACTTCTTAAGACACTTGCAATACTTTTTACCATCTATCGATGCAGTCATAGCAATAGCGCTTCTTGATGCATTTTGAACACAAGACAAAGATCACTCTTACTACTCATAGAGACCTTACACTGATGACAAGTCGAACCCACATACTTTCTTCCTCCATCAGAGTCATCCTCCTGCAAGAAAGAAACAAAGTGTTTCACATTTCCATCTTTTTCAAAATCCATTTCCCACAAAATACAAGTAAACAGAGATGATTATTCCATTACATAACCTTGTCGGGTGTAGTAGTTACTACAGTTTTAACTAACTATCATGGCTTCAATTCAATATGGGCCCATGGAAACTGGGCCTAATTGCCTCCACGAATTATCTTGACTTTGTTGATTTAAAATCCAATATCTACGAACAAAGAGGTTCCATGGTCTAGCGGTTAGGACATTAGACTCTGAATCTAGTAACCCGAGTTCAATTCTCGGTGGAACCTTTCTTTTTTTCCCTCTCCGGCCAATCTTTTCGATTTATGTGCGAACAACCCTAAATACGACAACGCCGGTCTCTCTCTTACTGCGACACTTCGTTTTTTTCGCTTTCAGAACATGGAGATGGTTCCTCCTCTTACCACACAGAAGAGAATAGAGGAAACAGTGAAGGGAATACTCAGAGAAGCAGACATGGACCTCATGACCGAGTTCAAGCTCCGCATCTCCGCTTCTTCTATTCTCGGCTTCGACTTATCAGGTGCCAATCACAAGAAGCTTATCAGAGACGTTCTCGAAGCCTTCCTCCTATCGAATCCCCCCGACGAAGACACGATTGCTCCGGTCGATCCTAATCCTCCTCCTACCGCTACTGCTTCAGCTGGTAGTGGAGAAGATGAACGCTTTATTTGTAAGGTTTGTGGATTTCGAACTAGCTCTGTTTTATTGAATGTTTTTGCCTGTGTGTAAAGTGTTGATCTTTTCAACTTCTAATTAGTTATCGGAGAAGCGAAACGCTACGGTTCAAAAGTACAGAGGCCAACCTTTTTTATCTATTGGTGAGAGTTCTAAGGAAGATGGAAAGCCTTTCCGAGGTAAATTTTCCAACACAACTCTCTCTTTGTGTCTTCTTGTCTTAGATTCTGAAGCTTATGAGTTACTTTTGATTGGTTATGTTCATGGACTCTTCTTTTGCTTTAATACTAGTTCTCTCTCCGATGGGTTTGTGCAAAAAACGTTTCTTTCTTCATGCTTATGTGTGCTTGTTTGAAAAAGCTTTCATCTTTCTTCTCTGTCAGGAGTACATTTGTCAGCTAACCAGTGGTCTGTGATCAAGAAGAACTTCTCCGCAATAGAGGAAGCCATTAAGCAGTCCGAATCAAAATTAAAGTAAGAATATTGTTACATTGTTTCTTATGTCTATAAACCATTCATGTTCTCATGTTATCTACACATTATGCAGATCTGAATCAAAACAAAACGGAGATACTTCTAAGCCTGTGGAAGACAATACCAGTTTTAGTTTTTCCATCATTGAAACTTCACGTTTTGACGGGAGGAGTTACCTTCGCTGGGCGTCACAGATGGAGCTTTTCTTAAAGCAACTGAATCTTAGTTATGTTCTCTCTAACCACTGTCCTGTTACCAACACCTCTCAACCTGATTCCGCCGGAAAAAACTGGTTGAAAGATGATTACCTATGCTACACTCACTTGCTAAACTCCTTGTCGGACCATCTACACCGTCAATACTCGAACAAGTTCAAACACGCCAAAGAACTCTGGGAGGAGTTAAAATGGGTGTACCAGTGTGAGGAATCCAACTCAAAGAGGTCACAGGTGAGGAAGTACATCGAGTTTCAAATGGTGGAAGAGAGACCGGTTCTTGACCAAGTCCAGGACTTTAACAAGATTGCTGATTCCATAGTGAGCGCTGGTATGTTTCTAGATGAGACGTTTCATGTGAGCACCATCATCTCCAAGTTTCCGCCTTCCTGGAGAGGGTTCAGCACCAGGTTGATGGAAGAGGAGTTTTTACCGGTTTGGATGTTGATGGAACGAGTCAAAGCTGAGGAGGAGGAGGTTCTCAGAAACGGACCGCAGAGGCTTACGTACAGACCAGCAACAGGGTCTTGTCAGATGGAAAGGATGCCGCCGAGTATAGGAAGGGGTTGGAAGAGGAAAGAACCTGAGAGAGATGGGAGGGTCAGTATTGTTTGTGATAACTGTGGGAGGAGAGGACATCTTGCAAAGAACTGCTGGGGTAAGACACTTGAGGAGAGAGCTTCCGGGAAACCAAACCGAGTTTCCTTTTCATCCACTTCACCTGTTGGTTCAGAGACTCAAGCAACAACCAAGAATGATTCAAGAACCATCAGCTAATAAAAAGGTGAATCTTCTTATCATTTCAAATGTAATATTAGTGTAACTATTTGTTTTACAACACTACCAAAAAGTTTTGTTCATAGATTGAACTCAGCAATCATATACTTTAGTAAACTATAAAGCGATAGAATTACACACTAATCAACGAGGATCTAACTCAGTGATTGTAACACTGTTCAATGAAGCAATACTACTTGTGTGATTGTCTCTTGACATTGATGATTCTCCCTCCCCCGAGTAAAAACCTGGTTCTGAAGGTCTAGGTAGTGTGAAAGAACTTGCATTGAGCATTACAACAACAGAAGCCATTGTTGGTCTACTCTCTGCATTCTCCTGAACGCACAACAAAGCAATGTGAATGCACTTCATGATTTCATCACTTAGACCGTTTGTTTCAGTCAGACTTGGATCCACAATGTTTAACACTTTCCCTTCTCTCCAGCATTTCCACACCTACACATATGTCCCAAAGTAAAAGTTGAAACTAAGTTAAGAGTCTAGAATTAGATCCAAAGCAATGATTTTGTTCACTTACATAGCTAAGGAGAAACAGTGATCTTTGTTCTTCTGGACACCAGTTGTTTCTCTTGCCTGTAATGATCTCAAGGACTAGTACACCAAAGCTAAATACATCGGTTTTCACCGAGAATTGCCCGTTCATCGCATACTCTGGAGCCATGTAGCCACTGCAACCACCAACTAGTTGTTAGCTCTTTAACATGATTGTTCAGAAACTGAGAGTGTATTTGATTGGTAGCCTTACTAGGTTCCAGCAACTTTGCTTGTAAACCTGGTCTGACTTGTTTGGTCTGTATCAAACAACTTAGCCATTCCAAAATCTGTGATTTTCGGATTCATTTCATCGTCCAATAGAACATTGCTGGCTTTGAGATCTCTGTGAACAATCTTGAAACGAGAATCTTCATGGAGATAAAGAAGACCCTTAGCAACACCTGAGATTATACGGTAACGTGTTTCCCAATCTAAAACCGTTCTCCTGTTTGAATCTGAGAAAGAAAACGTTAGAATCATATCATTACATACATAACTAGAGTGGTTTGAAAGATGCCAAATATGAAATGGTCGAGGCTTGTGTTCTTGAAGAACTCATAAACGAGCAGTCGTTCTTGTCCATCCAAGCAGAAACCTATAAGCCTAACAAGATTTCGATGTTGAAGTTTCGCAACTAATGAGACTTCGTTTATGAACTCGATGTCTCCTTGTCCTGATTTCATTGACAATCTTTTCACAGCTATCACTTCTCCAGAATGAAGAACACCCTAATGATGATCATTAAGACACATTTCAGATGATTACAAAGTGTAACTTAGATCATAACAAAGGAAACTAGGCATGCGGGTTCGGTTAGTTCAGGTTATTGGTTATTCCGTTTGTGTAGTTCGGTTTTCGGTTTGATATAAATCTTACTAAATTAATCCGAATTAAGTTTGGTTCTGTTCTGTTCGCTAATCGGATAGTTCGGTTTTTGAAAATCATATGAATTTTTTAATTTTGGTTTAATTTCTTAAAATGTGAAATTCAATTAGTTAGGATATTTAGATTAGCTCGGTTGAAAATTTTGTTAGTTCGGTAGGTATATTAGTATGGTATAAAAAATTTAAAGAAGACCGAAGTAACCAATTACCAAACTAAAAACATTTTTTTTTTAAAACTACCGAATCAAATTTAACTCCTAACTGAACTAACCGAAAATTTCTATTTTGTTCAGTTCGGCTGTTCTGACAAAAATTCCAGGCCTATAGGAAACAATCAATCAAATCACCTTATAAACTGCACCAAAGCCACCTTCTCCAAGCTGGTTATCAGTAGAGAAATCATTAGTTGCAACTCTTATGGTATCAAAATCTAGTTGCAACAATGATTGTGTGTCTTTTATATTATCATCTTGTTGTTTTCTTCTTCTTGTCATTAAGAAGTAAAGACAGACTACTATTATTGCAAAACCAACAACAGAGCCAACCGTGGCAAGAATAATATTTACTTTGTCTTCTCCTGCTACTGGCAACATAAATAACAAAAAATCAAGAAAGGAGCCTTGAGAAACACGAAACTAATTGTAGGTAGTGCATAGTATTTTATTTGACCTGGCTTTATTGGTGTGTCAGGCTCATATTGGAACTCGAGACGGTAGAATCTCAAGTCACTCTCTATCTGAAAATTACAGCTCGGACAAAACCACCTGATCCCAATTCTTCCTTTAGTCGCGTTCTCGAAACCGTAAGTGAGACAGTTGTTACAGTTTTTCTCAGACAAGTCTGGCGTGCACTGTACGGAAGCGAAGAATCTAGTGTAAGGTGGAGAAGCAGGACCATCTCCTTGAGCATACTTCCTCTTATAACCACCTGCTGCAGCAACTTCCCTGAGCCGGTTAAGTAACTTACTCTGCAACCGTATAAATTCGTCTCTATCTCCCGATGCGTTGTTAGGGTTTGGTGCCTCCAAGACAGGACTGGTTTCGAGTTTTCCGAAAATGGGTTTGTCTGAGTAACGAAACATACATTTGGTGGCACGCACGTAAGCTTCTCTGTGAGCTGGACAGTACGTTGTGGTTAGGTTTACTGCAGCTTGGGAGATGCAGTTGAGACAATCTACTCGTGTGAGTACTCTGTTGCAGAGTCCTATGGCTTCTACTCGTTCTTGATCTGAGTTTCTTCCGATGGAGAGGTTGTAAAAGTTGTAAGTGTTGGGTTCGAGAGAAGGGATTGAAGAGACCAAACGGTTAAGGTTGTGGGAGAATTGAGAATTGGAGAAGTTGCTTTGTTGGGATAGACACAATGATCTTGAAGGAATGTCCCAGACAGAACTGTTTATGTCAACAGAGGTTTGTTGTGCTAGGCTGAGAAGCGGCACAAACAAGAAGAAGAAGAACAAGTGTTGTGGTCGAGACCAAGAACAAGGACTAGACATGACCATAGTGGGTTTTATTGCAGATGTTCTGATTTTTTATGTTTTAGTTTCTTCAGAGTTTTCCTCAGTTTTATGACTGAACAAAACTGAAAAGTCAAGTTATCAAGGATACTCTAGAATCCTCCAAGTCAAATCATCTTCAGTAATTAGAGAAATATTTTGACTAATCCTACACTAAATTTCTTAGAAGCCTCTTTTTACTAATCATTTTCTCTTTGGCTTGCTTCGTCGTTTCTCTTACATTAACCTCAACAGTCGCTATGAAAAGTCTATCACCATTCACTTTCAAAAAGTCCCATTTGAAGATCACGTCATACAATGTATCACCTACTTTTGATTTCAAGTTTCTGTAAAATAGTATACACTAATTATTTCTGGGATTATAACTTAACCTCTTTTTTTTCTGAACCCCTCTCACATACTCCATCTGTTCTTAAATATAAGATGTTTAGAAGAATTTTTATGTTCCAATATGTAAGATATTCTCATATTTCGGGTTAACTTTAACTTTATCAAAAACAGTGTAACCAATCAAATTTAATAGTTCTATTTTGTAATTGGTTCAGTTGTTTTTAATTTATAGTTTAATAATACATTTTAGATAAAAATAATTTTTTTTAATAACCGTGTTTTACCTAAAACATCTTACGTTTAGGAACGGAGAGAGTAAATAACTCGACTTCTACCACCTCGGACTGTTAAATTCAACAGTTATATATGGGGATTATAACTTGAACCTCTTATTTTTTTAACCCCTCTCACATCAATAACTCGACTTCTACCACTTCGGACGGTTAAATTCAACAGTTTTAGTCTTCATAAATTTATATCATAATTTTATCATGTGAAGAAACTAATATAATCTATTTCTTTGAATGCTTAATTCTTGTTCTTATAATTAATTTGTATGTTTCTGCATGTTTGAATTATTGTGAATTTCTGATGCTCAATACTTTGTATTCTCTGAATGCTCGTTTACATATTTTCTTAGCTTTAGAAAACCAAATATAAACCAAGCGAAGACGGCCAAGTGGTCTTGAGGAAGCTTCGGCCCCAATACGAATCCGAGTTCGAATCCCGCTGGCCAGTAAGGGTAAAATTTAACATTCATGCTTCCCAGCGTTCGGTGACCGAGGCGTACTCCGACCGATAACGTAAGCTGTTACGGACACTCAGCGCTAGTATGGATCCACTTTGGTAGGGGCCATAATACACTGGGCTATTCAAAAAAAAAAAAAAAACCCAAACATAATAGAAAAGCTAGACCATCAGAAACGGCACTGACATGAGTGAATTGTATATATGTGATAAATAAATAAAAAGATTGTTTGTATGTGAAATATGAAACGAATTTAAATTGAAATTGAACGTTTTACATAAGTTAGAACCTTTTTTAGTTTTTGACAAAAAGTTCGCTACTGAATACTAGAAAAGTTACAAGAGAATGGCTAAGCCATAGTGTTCAGAGAATATGACGTTAAACAACATACGTTAGAACTTTTATATATAGCAAAAGGATCGTCAGAAATGGCATGATGTGAGTGACTACTGTGTGTAACTGTATACATGTGCTATGTCTGTGTACTCTTCCCCAAGAAAAATCTAGTTGTTATCAAAATTATTAATATTATGAATAAGTCTTACAATGTCACAGAAATTATACGTGTTTTCTTTTGTAAAACTCTCTCTTCATTTCGTATGATATTTACCGTTGTGCGTAAAATTAGGGGTTTGGTGCGTCCAAGACAGGACTGGTTTCGAGTTTTCCGAAAATGGGTTTTGTCTGGGTAACGAAACATACATTTCGTGGGACGCACGTAAGCTTCTCCGTGAGCTGGACAGTACGTTGTGGTTAGGTTTACTGCAGTTTCGGAGATACAATTGAGACAATCTACTCGTGTGAGTACTCTGTTGCAGAGTCCTATGGCTTATAAAAAGAAAGAAACAAAACACAAGATTTAGTCTAAATGGGTCATAGACCTAGTGGTTTTTTTAACAAAATAAACATTGGGCTTTGGAGATATGGGTTACACATACATTCTTACATGATACATCTGTGTTGTTAATCTATTTTTTCGTTCAGGTTTCACCATCAATTTTACAACTTGCAAGTTGCAACCCTAAATATGGTCGACCTTCTTAAAAGACTTGTGGACGAGCTTATCACATACTATTATTTTTCACAGGAAGTATTAATTACTCTTGTGTTCTTAACGCCACCGCCCCATGTAATAAGATAACACGTAAACCGTCGCTATGGATTCTTATCAAAACCTGTGGATCTAGGTTTCTAGCCAGTAGCCTTGTGCCACACTATACTGGTTGATGTTGTTTTTGTGTTGATTGGCCCTCAATTTTTTTTGAATAACTAATTATTTGAAAATCTAATATACGATAAAATATTCCTACAACTTTCAAAGAACGGATGGCAGGGAGCCTCGGATGATGCTACTTTGTCTTGTTTTCCCCGTTTGTCAATACCATTCAATTTATCTTTTGCTCTCTAGCCCTCCTTTTTTGACCATCACCCATTCATTATATTGAGCATTAAAATTGGACTTTTATGCGATCTACTAAATCATTTACAACATATTCACCTCTTATTTTTTTTTTTTTTTGAAGTTTGTAGTTCACATTATGTTTCTTTTAGGAATAATCGGTTCAATATTACTTTCTTGGATGGTAATGCATAAAGTAACACGTGGAAAAAATATTTTTTTACGTAAAAAGTACCACAGGATAAAGTGATGATCTTTTCACTAAAAACATAGTCGTCTCTTTCAGAAAGGTAAAAAAGAGAGCCATTTCACATTATCTGCAAAGAACAAATAGAAGGTAACAAAACTGAGACAACAAAAGCAAATTGTAAACAAAATGAGAAATTAAGGACGTACAACTGCATATGACAATAGTTGTTAAACGTTGTTTAACCATTAGACCATGATTAACCTCAGTCTCTTAACTGGAGTTTTTATTTTTGGCTAAGAGACGGTTCTTATCTTTTCTTAGTTAAACTAATAAAAATTAAGAATCGTCTCTTAAATAAGAGATATAATAGCCAATCTTTTAGCCGAAAATATTTAAAAAAAATAAAAAATAAAAAAATGCCAAATCATGAGTTAAGATCCCCGGCTAAGAGACCGGGGTTAATCATGCTCTTACATGATTAACCCGGGTTCTTAATTTGGGGTTCTTAACTCATGATTTGACAAATTTTTTTACATTTTTTGGATAAGAGCCGGCTCTTATATCTCTTATTTAAGAGACGGTTCTTAGCTTTTCTTAGTTAAAAGCTAAGAAACGGTTCTTAGCCGAAGTTAAGAACCCACCTTAAAACCATGGTTAATCATGGTTTAATTAGGCTTCAAAAATAGCTGTGAACATTCTAACCATCTCATATGAACATGAGCTTGTACAAGTAACATAAACGGTTTTTCAAATAAGGATTTTATTCAAATTTAAGTCTATATGATATATGATACATAACGATCACTTTCAATTTAAAAAAAAAAAAGAAACAAAACTACTGATAATAATATTGTTAACAGCTCCAGAATTCATGTCCACAACAAAGTGATAATAAACAAAAGACCAAACACAACACACATATGCGTCCAACATGTTTGGTGTCCAACTTTTTTTTGTCTTCATTTCACACATTTGCTTAGGACCACTCAAATCTTGGATCAATCAAGCAGTCAAGGTCGGTGTAGGAGTGGAACTCTGGCTTGTGGGCCCCACTTTTCCCCATGGTTTAACTGACACGTCATCCTCATCGTTGTACGCGTAGGCAAAGCCACCGTGACGCGTCATGTCCATTCCGGCCATCTCGTCCTCTGTTGATATCCTCAAGAGATTCATCTTATGCAAACCGTAGAACAATGGCCCCATCGTCACTGACACCCACCCAATGATCACAACGATCTGAACGAACTGTGCGGCGAGCAGTTTTCCTCCCCCGCCCATCAGCAAACCATAAGGCCTATCACCATCACCAGAGTAAACCTCGTTGACGTACCTTTTGGTCGCAAACAGCCCGGTAAAGATCACTCCCCATGCTCCGCACCCCCCGTGGAGTTGAGCGGCCTCAAGCGGATCGTCATACTTGAGTTTCTTGGCAACCAAGTTAAACCCGATCAACACCCATGACGCCACGAATCCACATACTATAGCAGCCCACGGCTCCACCACGGCGCATCCCGAAGTGATCGCTGCAAAGCCGCCTAGCAATCCGTTGCAAACATCAATGACGTTCCAGTGACCTGTAATAAGATAACTACTAGGTTATTTAGGATAATTACTAATACTGTCATGATAATGTGTATATAAACCGGCTATTGCCATACAAATCAATACACAAAACTATTACAAGTTATTTCATGCATTATTATCCAAAATAAAGAACCTAGTAGTTATCTTATTAACCTGCAAGGAGCCGTTTACTGAATAGAGTGGTCAAAGCGGAAGTACAGCCAGCGAGTGTTGTGGTGACCGCAGTACGGCCAACAGCGCTCCACTGTCCGTAGTACGGCCGAGACTTTTCGTATCCTTTTAGAATAGTCAAAAAGGAACCAGGGTTGAATCCGTACCATCCAAACCACAACAAGAAGGTACCAAGTACGACAAGGGAAGCACTGTGACCACGTAAAGCAACGGACCGGCCCAACCGATCGAACCGACCTATTCTTGGTCCTTCGATTAATGCTCCCCACAGACCGGCAATTCCGCCCACCATGTGAACAACTCCCGACCCCGCGAAATCAATAGCGCCTGATCCGAACAAGAGATTGTTGTCGGATCTAGACGCGCTGGCCCATCCATCAGTCGACCAAAACCAGTGCGAAACGGTCGGGTAGACAAAACCGGTCAAGAAAGAAGAGTAGATAAGGTAAGCAACGAACTGAGTTCGCTCAGCGATGGAGCCGCTGGTGATTCCCGCCGCGGCTATAGCAAAAGCCCATTGGTAGAGGAAAAAACTGAAGTCGGCGCCGGGGCGTTCGGGGTAAGAGCTCAAGGCGAAAAAGCTATGGTGGCGGCCGATGAAGCCGTTGGACGGTGTTCCGAAGGCGAACGCGAATCCGAAGAGATAGTAAGAGATGGCTCCAGCGGCCGCGTCGAGGACGTTGGTGAGCATGATGTTCATAGTGTTCTTGGCTCGGACTGAGCCGGCGCAGAGCATGGCGAAACCGAGCTGCATGGCGAAGACTAGGTAGGCGGAGAAGAGGAGATACGTGTTGTCCACGGCGTAAGTTGTGTCGGAGAGTTTGCTGGAGATGTTGGAGAACTGGGAGCATAGAAAGGTTGCCGCAGCGAGGGAAGAAGTAGAGTTAGAAGAAGATAGGAGGACGGCGAGATCCTTGGCAGAACAGGTGGTGGCTGCGATGTCCATGGTGGAAAGAGAGTGAGTGTAATTGATTATGTGAGAGATGTTTGCTTCAGACTCTTTGGTCGTGGAAGTTGTATTTAAATTGGAAAAAGTAATACATCAGTAGCATTATTTTATTTACGAGGAAGAAAGAATACGCAGGGGTAGATGCCTTTTAAAGGTTTTAAAGGTTCTAGTTAGTATTTTAAGTTCATGTCTGGGATTTTCCATCGTCCCAAAAAAGGTTGTGATGTAAGATCTATATTTATGTGATTTAAAAAAAATAATTGGATTTTAATAGTATAATTTTCAAAAATACATATTGCCAAAATAAGCCATTTCCCCATACAGGTTTAATTATTTTAAAAGTACGGGGGTGATTGGTTGGACTGTAAGAAGTGATTTTAACTTTAATTTTTACCATATTGCATAGTTTGAGGTTCGAATCCTAGACCTGGGTGTAGAAACCTTTAAACTTTAACCAGTAGGCTGGTGTTTCCCTAGTGTTGTATTATTCTATTGGTAACATAAATATATATATATCTCTGGATCTCGTATCTAAATCTAATATTCAAAATATTTTCTCTTAGACGTCTATTATACAAAACAAAATTCCTAAGGTTTGTTGCCTCACTATGGAATTTACCATATAACTTAAATGGAAAAACCGTTGTTAAAAAAGTGTATTGCACATTAACTTCCCCCTCACAAGTACATTATTTGTGATTTTTCGGATGACATAATCCAATATAATGAATTAACTCTTCAAAATTACTAAGAAAATACCCTAGTAAATATGTCTGTAAAACATTCACTTTAATATATATGTAGAATACTTATATCACCATTCTTCTGCAATGCTTGCCAATGATTCATCTTGATCATAGTCTTTGATTCTTAGTGTTATCAATGTACCATAAAAATTTGGAAGGATGATATAATTTTCATCTTTTCAATTATAACATTCTTTCAGGATGTCTACCGTTTATATCTTCTTTACTGTCTTTTTTAAAAATTTTATTATGAAAAATTCCTATACGAGAATAATTTTAGAACACCATTAGTGGTGGTCTCTACATAGAGTCTCTTCACAAAAATAATAAAATATAATAAAGTAAGAGAGGAATTAAGAAGAAAATGAGAAACATATGTTGGTAAATAAACGTTGCACATAAGGGAAGGAATAAATTCTACAGGTGTCCTTTTCGTATTAGTGTGACTATTTTTAGTTATTTAAATTTAAGCAGATAAATATATTGTATTAAAACATTAATACAAATGCATAAAGAACTGTGACAGAGAGACTTCAGCGATGGTAATACTCTTAGTAAATAGTAATTTCTAGGATCATTGGACTTATAACGTATCACCACTTTTAATACAGACTATAATTACTCCGTCTATTTGAGATTCATGCCAAATCTCTATACATACAATTTTGTACAAATGAGTTATCATGGTTTTATAAAAGTGATAGGGTCCTGGTATCGCGCGAGAATTTTGTCTTTTGTTTTAATTGTTTCTATATCAAAGTGTTTTGGCTTTACCTTCTGTCAAACTCTTGTCCTACAGTGGATAGGCGGAGGGCGTTCCACTAAGGTTGCAACCAGAGAGAAGAAAAAAAAGGGTCGACTAGCTATTTCTCCACGATAACTATCATATAGCATCAATCTCCACCAAAGTATGACTCCGTGCTATATCCCCATGAATTGATAGTTGCACACTTATTTCTCTCCGAATTGATAGTTCAAAACTTAATTACCCATAGATGATGGTTTAAGTAGATTTTTTTGTTTTAATCGGTGTAATCTTAACCAAATAATTTAAAATCAATTAAACCAAACAAAAATTCAATTTTTATATATTTTTGTCAAAAAAAAACATTTTTATCATCTTCTTCACAAACCTTTCGTCTCTACCAACGCCATTACATCTGTGGAGCTTCAATTTATATCTTCATACGATAAGTGGAGCTTCAGCTAACTGATATTCCATGAATCATATTTTCTTGTCTTTGTCCTTCCTCATTCGAGACATTCTGAAAATTCTAACTTGGATTTAAAGAGGCTCTGTTTTTGTGACGTACTAAAGTTATATCTTAATTTCTTTTGCATTTTTATCAAAGAAACATCAAACTCATGTTCTTCTTCCAAATCATCATCATTTCCTTCTTCAAGGATATCCGCCCAAGCTTTTCTTTGAGAGGCCAAGCTTTTCTCTTCGATTAGGCGGAGAAGAGATTGTGACACTTGGATTGTGGAGATGCTCGCATACAATGCGTGAAGGGTTAGAGGAAGAGAAACGTTGCATAAGGAGCTACAGAGCTTAACGTTTAGGAAGACCAATGTCGGTGTTGTGAAGCCTGTGAAGAAGAATATAAAATATGTTTATATATATATATATATATAATTTTTGTTTGGTTTAACTGATTTTAAAATTATTTAGTCATGATTAAACCGATTAAAACCAAAAAATTGATTTAAACTATGGTTTATGGGCAATTAAGTTTTGAACTATCGATTTGGGGAGAAATAAGTTTGCAACTTTCAATTCGTGGGGATATAGCACGGGATCATACTTCGGTGGAGATCTGGTGCTATATGATAGTTATCGTGGGGAAATAGCTCGTCGACCCAAAAAAAAAGGAAGAGAAAGAAGAGTTAGAATGATTGAAGTTAACGTCGAAATGCAATATTCGTATTAATGGTTTAGTGTAGGTAATTGCAATATTCGTATTAATGGTTTGGTGTAGGTAGGTTTACTAACTGTTGAGGGGCCACACCAAAATAGGACAATAAACAATACATAAAGAATTGACAATATGGTATATTAATAGTTCAGAGATATATTTAGTTTAATTTGTTAAGTAATTTTTTATCAATTATTTAGTCTAACCACGCTCAACATTTGTATTAATATATTTTAAGCTCTTTTTCATGATATATGAGAATCGTTATAATTTTTTATCAATTAATTTAGTAAAAATTTATAATACTCTAAATCGATGAAATAACCACTATACAATCACTATTTTTTTGAAAAACAGAGACAACAAAGGCTCCAAACCTCTCTGAACATCATCATATGTAAGTGTAGGATGCAACTATGCATTAAAGAATATTGTCGTATTTTTTTAAATTTTCTCAAAGTCTATGTGTTAACCCCCACTAAAATATTGATTTTTTGGTAAATACTTTATATACTGAAGCCTATACTATTTAGTGTTGTTTTAAAATTTCTAACTATATTCTACATTTATATTAATTTATGCTAAACTTTCTTTCATGGTAAATGAGCACTGTTCAATTGTTTTTATAAATAAATTTAGTAAAACTTCATATACTCCCTAAATTAGTGGACTAACCATTATAAAATCGCTATTCTCTAGCGAAATGGAGACAAAAAAGTTCTAAACTTCTTTGACCATCATCATATATTAGTACATGAAGCAACTATTTATTAAAGCAATATTGTTAATTTTTTTGAATTTTTTTCTCAAAATCTATGTGTTAACCCCTACGAAAATATTGAGTTTTTGGTAAATGATTTTTGTTTTAAAATTTTTAACTACATTCTACATTTTTATTAATGTATTTTAAGCTCTTTTTCATGGTATATGGAAATCGTTATAATATTTTTATCAATTAATTTAGTAAAACTTCACAATATCCCCTAAACGATGGAATAACCACTATAAAATCACTATTTTCTTGAAAAACGGAGCAACAAAGGCTCCAAACCTCTTTGAACATCATCATATGTTAGTGCAGGATGCAACTATGTATTAAAACAATACTGTCGTATTTTTTGAAATTTTCTCAAAATCTATGTGTTAACCCCTATGAAAATTTTGAGCTTTGGTATATATTTTATATACCGAAGCCTATATACTTTAGTGTTGTTTTAAAATTTCGAACCATATTCTACATTCGTATTAATGTATGTTAAACTCTCTTTCATAGTAAATGAGCATCGTTCAATAGTTTTTATAAATTAATTTAGTAAAACTTCGTATACTCCCTAAATTAGTGAAGTAACCATTATAAAATCGCTATTCTCTAGAGAAATGAAAACAAAAAACGGTTCCAAACCTCTTTGACCATCATCTTATCCGAGTACATGAGGCAACTATGTATTAAAGCAATATTGTTATATTTTTAAAAAATTTCTCAAAATCTATGTGTTAAACCCTACAAAAATATTGTTTTTGGTAAATACTTTATATACTGAAGCCTATGATTTTTAGTGTTGTTTTAAAATTTCTAACCATATTCTACATTTGTATTAATGTATGCTAAACTCTCTTTCATAGTAATGAGTATCGTTCAATTGTTTTTATAAAATTAATTTAGTAAACATTCATATACTCCTTAAATTAGTGGATTAACCATTATAAAATCGCTATTCTCTAGAGAAATAGAGACAAAAAGGTTCTAAACCTCTTTAAATATCTTCATATATTAGTACATGAGGCAACTATGTATTAAATCAATATTGTTATATTTTTAAATTTTCTCAAAATTTATGTGTTAAAACCTACAAAAATATTGAGTTTTTGGTAAATACTTTATATAATGAAACCTATGATCTTTAGTGTTGTTTTAAAATTTCTAACCATATTCTACATTTGTATTAATATATGCTAAACTCTCTTTCATAGTAAATGAGCATCGTTCAATTGCTTTTATAAATTAATTTAGTAAAAATTCATATACTCCCTAAATTAGTAAACTAACCATTATCAAATCGCTATTCTCTAGAGAAATGTAGACAAAAATGTTCTAAACCTCTTTAACCATCATCATATATTAGTACATTGAGGCAACTATGTATTAAATTAATATTGTTATTTTTTTTTTAATTTTTCTCAAAATCTATGTGCCCCCTACGAAAATATTGAGGTTTTGGTAAATACTTTATATACTGAAGCCTATAATCTTTAGTGTTTATTTAAAGATTATAACCATATTCTACATTTTTATTAATGTATGCTAAACTCTATTTCATGGTAAATGAGCATTATTTAATTGTTTTTATAAATTAATTTAGTAAAATTTCATATACTCCCTAAATTAGTGGACGTTTATAAAATCGATATTCTCTAGAGAAATGGAGACAAAAAGGTTCCAAACCTCTTTGACCATCATCATATATTAGTACATGAGGCAACTATATATTAAAACAATATTTTTATATTTTTTGAATTTTTCTCAAAATCTATGTGTCCCTTTCGAAAATATTAAGTTTTTAGTCAATGTTTTATACACTGAAGCCTATAATCTTTAGTGTTGTTTTAAAATTTTTAACCACATTCTACATTTGTGTTAATGTATTTTAAGCTATTTTTAATGGTATACAGGAATCGTTATAATTTTTTTATCAATTAATTTAGTAAAACTTCATAATACTTCATAAATTGATGGAATAACCTCTATAAAATAACTATTATCCTGACAAACAGAGACAACAAAGGTTTCAAACCTCTTTGAACACCATCATATGTTAGTTCAGGATGAAACTATGCATTAAAATAATATTGTCATATTTTTTGAAAATTTTTTAAAATCCATGTGTTAACCCATACAAAAATATTGAGTTTTTGGTAAATAATTCATATACTGAAGCGTATAATCTTTAGTGTTGTTTTAAAATTTATTATACATTTGTATTAATGTATTTTAAGCTTTTTTCATGGTATATGGGAATCATTATATTTTTTTATCAATTAATTTAGTAAAACTTCATAATACACCCTAAATCGATGAAATAACCACTATAAAATCATTATTTTTTGAAAAACGGAGACAAAAAAGGCTCTAAACCTTTTTGAAAATCATTATATGTTAGTGCATGATGCAACTATGAAATAAAACAAACATCATCATATGTTAATGCAGGATGAAACTATACATTTAAAAAATATTGTAGTATTTTTTGAAACGTTTGAAAATATTGAGTGTTTGGTAAATACTTTATATACTGTAGTCTACAATCTTTATTGTTGTTTTAAAATTTATAAACATATTCTACATTTGTATTAATTTATGCTAAACTCTTTTTCATGGTAAATGAGCATTATTCAATTGTTTTTATATATTAATTTAGTAAAACTTCATATACTTTCTAAATTAGTGGACTAACCTTTCTAAAATCGCTATTCTCTAGAGAAATGGAGACAAAAAAGGTTCTAAACCTCTTTGAACATCATCATATATTAGTAAATGAGGCAACTATATATTAAAACAATATTGTTATATTTTTTAAATTTTTCTCAAAATCTATGTATTGACCCCTACAAAAATATTGAATTTTGGTAAATTCTTATATACTGAAGCCTTGTTTTAAAATTTACTACCACATTCTAAATTTGTATTAATATATGCTAAACTCCCTTTCGTGGTATATGGTAATCATTATAATTTTTTATCAATTAATTTAGTAAAAATTCATAATACTCTCAAAATCGGTGAAATAACCACTATTAAATCCCTATTTTCTTGAAAAACGGAGACAACAAAGAATCCAAACTTCTTTCAACATCATCTATGTTAGTGCAGGATGCAACTATGCATTAAAACAATATTTTCATATTTTTTGAATTTTTTTCAAAATCTATGTGTTAACCCCCACAAAAATAATGAATTTTGGTAAATTCTTTATATACGGAAGCCTATAATCTTTAGTGTTGTTTTAAGACTTCTGACAATATTCTACGTTTGTATTAATGTATACTAAACTCTCTTTCATGGTATATGGGAATCATTATAATTTTTTATCAATTAATTTAGTAAAAATTCATAATACTCTCAAAATCGGTGAAATAACCACTATTAAATCCCTATTTTCTTGAAAAACGGAGACAACAAAGGATCCAAACCTCTTTCAACATCATCTATGTTAGTGCAGGATGCAACTATGCATTAAAACAATATTTTCATATTTTTTGAATTTTTTTCAAAATCTATGTGTTAACCCCCACAAAAATATTGAATTTTGGTAAATTCTTATATACTGAAGCCTTGTTTTAAAATTTACTACCACATTCTAAATTTGTATTAATATATGCTAAACTCCCTTTCGTGGTATATGGTAATCATTATAATTTTTTATCAATTAATTTAGTAAAA
>NC_027756.1:468820-475008 GCF_000695525.1 Brassica oleracea var. oleracea
ACTCTCCAAAAAAGATGATCCATATTAACAAATAAAGAGCTGGTAGGAAAGATATTATGCGCTGAAGGGATCTTGGATAGTGCCCACACTTGACGTGCAGGAGGACATTCAAAAAATACATGATTTATTGATTCTTCCGGATCTCCACAACGAGCACAACATATATCTCCTCTTATCCCTCGTGCCTTTAAATTTTTCATTACCGATATACATCCTGATACCATTTGCCACAAGAAATGCCTTATCTTCGGTGGACACCGCACTTTCCAGCAGAAAGCTTTAAGAATATCCACTGCGGGGCCATAAAAATCAGGAGGTTTTACCCTGTCAGGATAAACACGTTCAACCTGATAACCTGATTGGACCACTATAAAATCGATATTTTCTTGAAAAATGGAGACAACAAAGGCTCCAAACCTCTTTCAAGATCATCTATGTTAGTGCAGGATTCAACTATGCATTAAAACAATATTTTCATATTTTTTTAAATTTTATCAAAATCTATATGTTAACCCCTAGAAAAATATTGTATTTTGATAAATTTTTTATATATTGAAGCCTATAATCTTTAGTGTTGTTTTAAATTTCTTACCATATTCTAAATTTGTATTAATGAATACTAAACTCCCTTTCATGGTATATGAGAATCGTTATAATTTATTATCAATTAATTTAGTAAAACTTCATAATATTCCTTAAATCGAGGAATAACCACTATAAAATTGCTATGTTATTGAAAAACGGAGACAACAAAGGCTCCAACTTCTTTCAACATCATCATATGTTAGTGCAGGATGCAACAATGCATTAAAAAAATATTATCATATTTTTTTATAATTTCTCAAAATCTATGTGTTAACCCCTACAGATTATTAAATTTTGGTAAATTCGTTATATACTGAAGCCACTATAGTTGTGTTTAAAAAAAACAACAACTATAAAATCGCTATTTTCTTGAAAAAAAGGAGACAACAAAAGCTCCAAACCTCTTTCAACATCATCATATGTTAGTGCATGATGCAACTATGCATTAAAACAATATTGTTATATATTTTGAAATTTTCTCTAAATCTATGTGTCTGCTACAAAAATATTGAATTTTGGTAAATTCTTTATATACTGAAGCCTATAATCTTTAGTGTTGTTTTAAAATTTCGGACCACATCCTATGTTTGTATTAATGTATACTAAACTCCCTTTCATGGTATATGGGAATCATTATAATTTTTTATCAATTAATTTAGTAAAACTTAACAATACTCCCTAAATCGGTGAAATAACCACTATTAAATCCCTATTTTTTTTAAAAAAAACCGAGACAACAAAGGCTCCAAACCTCTTTCAACATCATCTATGTTAGTGCAGGATGCAACTATGCATTAAAACAATATTGTCGTATTTTTTGAAATTTTCTCAAAATCTATGTGTTAACCCCTACAAAAATATAGAATTTTGGCAAATTCTTTATATACTAAAGCCTATAATCTTTAGTGTTGTTTTAAAATTTCGGACCACATCCTATGTTTGTATTAATGTATACTAAACTCCCTTTCATGGTATATGAGAATCATTATAATTTTTTATCAATTAATTTAGTAAAACTTCATAATACTCTCAAAATCGGTGAAATAACCACTATTAAATCCCTATTTTCTTGAAAAACTGAGACAACAAAGGATCCAAACCTCTTTCAACATTATCTATGTTAGTGCAGGATGCAACTATGTATTAAAACAATATTTTCAAATTTTTTGATTTTTTTTCAAAATCTATGTGTTAACCCCTACAAAAATATTGAATTTTGGTAAATTCTTATATACTGAAGCCTATAATATTTATTGTTTTTTAAAATTTCTTACCACATTATAAATTTGTATTAATGTATACTAAACTCCCTTTCATGGTATATGAGAATCATTATAATTTTTTATCAATTAACTTAGTAAAACTTCATAATACTCCCTAAATCGGTAAATAACCACTATTAAATCCCTATTTTCTTGAAAACCAGAGACAACAAAGGCTCCAAACCTCTTTCAACATCATCAAATGTTAGTGCATGATGCAACTATGCATTAAAACAATATTTTCATATTATTTGAATTTTTCTCAAAATCTATGTGTTAATCCCTACAAAAATACTGAATTTTGGTAAATTATTTATATATTGAAACCTATAATCTTTAGTGTTGTTTTAAGACTTCTGACAATATTCTACGTTTGTATTAATGTATACTAAACTCCCTTGCATGGTATATGAGAATCATTATAATTTCTTATCAATTAATTTAGTGAAACTTCATAATACTCCCTAAATCGGTGAAATAACCACTATTAAATCCCTATTTTCTTGAAAAAACGGAGACAATAAAGGCTCCAAACCTCTTTCAACATCATCTATGTTAGTGCAGGATGCAACTATGCATTAAAAAAATATTTTCTTATTTTTTGAAATTTTCTCAAAATTTATGTGTTAACCCCCCTAAAAAAATTGAATTTTGGTAAATTCGTTATATACTAAAGCCTATATCTTTAGTGTTGTTTTAAAATTTTTGACCACATTCTAGATTTGTATTAATTTATACGAAACTCCTTTTCATGGTATATGGGAATCATTATAATTTTTATTAATTAATTTAGTAAAAATTAACAATACTTCCTAAATCGGTGAAATAAACACTATTAAATCCCTATTTTCTTGAAAAACGGAGACAACAAAGGCTCCAAACATCTTTCAACATCATCATATGTTAGTGCATGATGCAACTATGCATTAAAACAATACTTTCATATTTTTTGAACTTTTCTCAAAACCTATGTGTTAACCTACAAAAATATTGAATTATAATAAATTCTTTATATATTAAAGCCTATAATTTTTGGTGTTGTTTTAAAATTTCTAACCACATTCTACGTTTGTATTAATGTATACTAAACTCCCTTTAATGGTATATGGGAAACATTATAATTTTTTATCAATTAATTTAGTAAAACTTCATAATACTCCCTAAATCGGTAAATAACCACTATTAAATCCCTATTTTCTTGAAAACCGGAGACAAAAAAGGCTCCAAACCTATTTCAACATCATCATATGTTGTGCAGGATGCAACTATGCATTAAAACAATATTGTCATATTTTTTGAAATTTTCTCAAAATCTATGTGTTAACTAACCCCTACAAAAATACTGAATTTTGGTAAATTCTTTATATATTGAATCCTATAATCTTTAGTGTTGTTTTAAAATTTCTAAACATATTCTAAATTTGTATTAATTCATACTGAACTCCCTTTCATGGTATATGTGAATCATTATAATTTGTTATCAATTAATTTAGTAAAACTTCATAATATTCTTTAAATCGAGGAATAACCACTATAAAATTGCTATGTTATTTAAAAACGGAGACAATAAAGGCTCCAACTTCTTTCTACATCATCATAAGTTAGTGCATGATGCAACAATGCATTATAACAATATTGTCATATTTTTTTATATTTTCTCAAAATCTATTTGTTAACCCTTACAAAATATCGAATTTTGGTAAATTCGTTATATACTGAAGCCACTATAGTTGTGTTTAAAAAAAACAACAACTATAAAATCGCTATTTTCTTGAAAAAACGGAGACAACAAAGGCTCCAAACCTCTTTCAAAATCATCATATCAACTATGCATTACAACAATATTGTCATATTTTTTAAAATTTTCTCAAAATCTATGTGTTAACCCCCTACAAAAATATTGAATTTTGGCAAATTCTTTATATACTAAAGCTTATAATCTTTAGTGTTGTTTTAAAATTTCGGACCACATTCTATATTTGTATTAATGTATACTAAACTCCCTTTCATGGTATATGAGAATCATTATAATTTATTATCAATTAATTTAGTATAAATTCATAATACTCTCTAAATCGGTAAATAACCACTATTAAATCCCTATTTTCTTGAAATCCGGAGACAACAAAGGCTCCAAACCTCTTTCAACATCATCATATGTTAGTGCAGGATGCAACTATGCATTAAAACAATATTTTCATATTTTTTGAAATATTCTCAAAATCTATATGTCAACCCCTACAAAAATATTGAATTTTGGTAAATTCGTTATATACTAAAGCCTATATCTTTAGTGTTGTTTTAAAATTTCTTACCACATTCTAAATTTGTATTAATGTATACTAAACTCCCTTTCATGGTATATGAGAATCATTATAATTTATTATCAATTAATTTAGTATAAATTCATAATACTCTCTAAATCGGTAAATAACCACTATTAAATCCCTATTTTCTTGAAATCCGGAGACAACAAAGGCTCCAAACCTCTTTCAACATCATCATATGTTAGTGCAGGATGCAACTATGCATTAAAACAATATTTTCATATTTTTTGAAATATTCTCAAAATCTATATGTCAACCCCTACAAAAATATTGAATTTTGGTAAATTCGTTATATACTAAAGCCTATATCTTTAGTGTTGTTTTAAAATTTCTTACCACATTCTAAATTTGTATTAATGTATACTAAACTCCCTTTCATGGTATATGAGAATCATTATAATTTATTATCAATTAATTTAGTATAAATTCATAATACTCTCTAAATCGGTAAATAACCACTATTAAATCCCTATTTTCTTGAAATCCGGAGACAACAAAGGCTCCAAACCTCTTTCAACATCATCATATGTTAGTGCAGGATGCAACTATGCATTAAAACAATATTTTCATATTTTTTGAAATATTCTCAAAATCTATATGTCAACCCCTACAAAAATATTGAATTTTGGTAAATTCGTTATATACTAAAGCCTATATCTTTAGTGTTGTTTTAAAATTTCTTACCACATTCTAAATTTGTATTAATGTATACTAAACTCCCTTTCATGGTATATGAGAATCATTATAATTTATTATCAATTAATTTAGTATAAATTCATAATACTCTCTAAATCGGTAAATAACCACTATTAAATCCCTATTTTCTTGAAATCCGGAGACAACAAAGGCTCCAAACCTCTTTCAACATCATCATATGTTAGTGCAGGATGCAACTATGCATTAAAACAATATTTTCATATTTTTTGAAATATTCTCAAAATCTATATGTCAACCCCTACAAAAATATTGAATTTTGGTAAATTCGTTATATACTAAAGCCTATATCTTTAGTGTTGTTTTAAAATTTCTTACCACATTCTAAATTTGTATTAATGTATACTAAACTCCCTTTCATGGTATATGAGAATCATTATAATTTATTATCAATTAATTTAGTATAAATTCATAATACTCTCTAAATCGGTAAATAACCACTATTAAATCCCTATTTTCTTGAAATCCGGAGACAACAAAGGCTCCAAACCTCTTTCAACATCATCATATGTTAGTGCAGGATGCAACTATGCATTAAAACAATATTTTCATATTTTTTGAAATATTCTCAAAATCTATATGTCAACCCCTACAAAAATATTGAATTTTGGTAAATTCGTTATATACTAAAGCCTATATCTTTAGTGTTGTTTTAAAATTTTTGACCACATTCTAGATTTGTATTAATTTATACGAAACTCCTTTTCATGGTATATGGGAATCATTATAATTTTTATTAATTAATTTAGTAAAAATTAACAATACTTCCTAAATCGGTGAAATAAACACTATTAAATCCCTATTTTCTTGAAAAACAGAGACAACAAAGGCTCCAAACCTCTTTCAACATCATCATATGTTAGTGCATGATTCAACTATGCATTAAAACAATATGTCATATTTTTTAAAAAATTCTCAAAATCTAAGTGTTAACCCCTACAAAAATATTTAATTTTGGTAAATTCTTTATATACTAAAGCCTATAATCTTTAGTGTTGTTTTAAAACTTCTGACCATATTCTACATTTATATTAATGTATCCTAAACTCCCTTTCATGGTATATGAGAATCATTATAATTTTTTATCAATTAATTAAGTAAAACTTCATAATACTTCCTAAATCGGTGAAATAACCACTATTAAATTCCTATTTTCTTGAAAAAACGGAGACAACAAATGGTATATGGAAATCATTATAATTTTTTATCAATTAATTATGTAAAACTTCATAATACTCCCTAAATCGGTTAAATAACCACTATTAAATCCCTATTTTCTTGAAAAAACGGAGACAACAAA
>NC_027756.1:475145-478137 GCF_000695525.1 Brassica oleracea var. oleracea
TATAATCTTTAGTGTTGTTTTAAAATTTCTTACCACATTCTAAATTTGTATTAATGTATGCTAAACTCCTTTTCAAGGTATATGAGAATCATTATAATTTGTTTATCAATTAACTTAGTAAAACTTCATAATACTTCCTAAATCGGTAAATAACCACTATTAAATCTCTATTTTCTTGAAAATCGGAGACAACAAATTCTCCAAACCTCTTTCAACATCATCTATGTTAGTGCAGGATGCAACTATGCATTAAAACAATATTTTCATATTTTTTGAAATTTTCTCAAAATCGATATGTTGTTTCCCATAAAATTTCTTATATGGGAATCATTATAATTTGTTTATCAATTAATTTAATAAAACTTCATAATACTCCTTAAATAGAGGAATAGCCACTATAAAATCGCTATTTTCCTGAAAAACGGAGACAACAAAGGCTCTAAACCTCTTTCAACATCATCATATGTTAGTGCAGGATGAAACTATGCATTAAAACAATATTGTTATATTTTTAAAATTTTCTCAAAATCTACGTGTTAACCCCTACAAAAATATTGAATTTTGGCAAATTCTTTATATACTAAAGCTTATAATCTTTAGTGTTGTTTTAAAATTTCAGACCACATTCTATGTTTGTATTAATGTATGCTAAACTCCTTTTCAAGGTATATGAGAATCATTATAATTTGTTTATCAATTAACTTAGTAAAACTTCATAATACTTCCTAAATAACCACTATTAAATCCCTATTTTCTTGAAAAACGGAGACAACAAAGGATCCAAACCTCTTTCAACATCATCTACGTTAGTGCTGGATGCAAATATGCATTAAAACAATATTTTCATATTTTTTGAATTTTTTTCAAAATCTATGTGTTAACCCCCACAAAAATATTGAATTTTGGTAAATTCTTATATACTGAAGCTTAAAATCTTTAGTGTTATTTTAAAATTTCTTACCACACTTTATTGATGTTTTAAAACTTCTGACCATATTCTAAATTTGTATTAATGTATTCTAAACTCCCCTTCATGGTATATGGGAATCATTATATTTTTTTATCAATTAATTAAATAAAACTTCATAATACTCCCTAAATCGGTAAATAACCACTATTAAATCCCTATTTTCTTGAAAACCGGAGATAACAAAGGCTTCAAACCTCTTTGAATATCATCATATGTTAGTGCAGGATGCAACTATGCATTAAAACAATATTGTCATATTTTTAAAAAATTTCTCAAAATCTATGTGTAACCCCTACAAAAATATTTAATTTTGATAAATTCTTTATATACTAAAGCCTATACTCTTTATTGATGTTTTAAAACTTCTGACCATATTCTAAATTTGTATTAATGTATTCTAAACTCCCCTTCATGGTATATGGGAATCATTATATTTTTTTATCAATTAATTAAATAAAACTTCATAATACTCCCTAAATCGGTGAAATAACCACTATTAAATCCCTATTTTCTTGAAAAAACGGAGACAACAAAGGCTCCAAACCTCTTTCAACATCCTCTATGTTAGTAGAGCATGCAACTATACATTAAAACAATATTTTCTTTTTTTTTGAAATTTTCTCAAAATCTATGTGTTAACCCCTACAAAAATATTGAGTTTTGGTAAATTCTTATATATTGAAGCCTATAATCTTTAGTGTTGTTTTAAAATTTCTTACCACATTATAAATTTGTATTAATGTATGCTAAACTCCCTTTCATGGTAAATGAGAATCATTATAATTTTGTTTATCAATTAACTTAGTAAAACTTCATAATACTCCCTAAATCGGTAAATAACCCTTTTTATCAATTAACATAGTAAAACTTCGTAATACTCCCTAAATCGGTAGATAACCACTATTAAATCCCTATTTTCTTGAAAAATAGAGACAACAAATTCTCCAAACCTCTTTCAACATCATCTATGTTAGTGCAGGATGCAACTATTCATTAAAACAATATTTTCATATTTTTTTGAAATTTTCTCAAAATCTATATGTTAACTCCTACCAAAATATTAAATTTTGGTAAATTCTTTATATATTGAAGCCTATAATCTTTAGTGTTGTTTTAAAATTTCTTACCACATTCTAAATTTGTATTAATGTGTACTAAACTCCCTTTCATGGTATATGGGAATCATTATATAATTTAATCAATTAATTAAATAAAACTTCATAATACTCCCTAAATCGGTGAAATAACCACTATTAAAGCCCTATTTTCTTGAAAAAGGGAGACAACAAAGGCTCCTAACCACTTTCAACATCATCTATGTTAGTGAAGAATTATTGTCATATTTTTTTAAATTTTCTCAAAATCTATGTGTTAACCCCCTACAAAAATATTAAATTTTGGCAAATTCTTTATATACTAAAGCTTATAATCTTTAGTGTTGTTTTAAAATTTCGGACCACATTCTACATTTGTATTAATGTATACTAAAATCTCTTTCATGGTATATGGGAATCATTATAATTTTTTATCAATTAATTAAGTAAAACTTCATAATACTCCCTAAATCGGTGAAATAACCACTATTAAAGCCCTATTTTCTTGAAAAAGGGAGACAACAAAGGCTCCTAACCACTTTCAACATCATCTATGTTAGTGAAGAATGCAACTATGCATTAAAACAATATTTTCTTATTTTTTGAAATTTTCTCAAAATCTATGTGTTAACCCCTACAAAAATATTGAGTTTTGGTAAATTCTTATATACTGAAGCCTATAATCTTTAGTGTTGTTTTAAAATTTCTTACCACATTCTAAATTTGTATTAATGTATGCTAAACTCCCTTTCATTGTATATGAGAATCATTATAATTTTTTATCAATTAACATAGTAAAACTTCGTAATACTCCCTAAATCGGTAGATAACCACTATTAAATCCCTATTTTCTTGAAAAATAGAGACAACAAATTCTCCAAACCTCTTTCAACATCATCTATGTTAGTGCAGGATGCAACTATGCATT
>NC_027756.1:486941-495232 GCF_000695525.1 Brassica oleracea var. oleracea
AGCTTATAATCTTTAGTGTTGTTTTAAAATTTCGGACCACATTCTATGTTTGTATTAATAATTAATGTATGCTAAACTCCCTTTCATGGTATATGAGAATCATTATAATTTTTTATCAATTAACATAGTAAAACTTCGTAATACTCCCTAAATCGGTAAATAACCACTATTAAATTCCTATTTTCTGAAAAAACGGAGACAACAAAGGCTCCAAACCGCTTTCAGCATCATCAATGTTAGTGCAGGATGCAACTATGCATTAAAACAATATTTTCTTATTTTTTGAAATTTTCTCAAAATCTATGTGTTAACCCCTACAAAAATATTGAGTTTTGGTAAATTCTTATATACTGAAGCCTATAATCTTTAGTGTTGTTTTAAAATTTCTTACCACATTCTAAATTTGTATTAATGTATGCTAAACTCCCTTTCATGGTATATGAGAATCATTATAATTTTTTATCAATTAACATAGTAATACTTCGTAATACTCCCTAAATCGGTAAATAACCACTATTAAATTCCTATTTTCTTGAAAAACGGAGACAACAAAGGCTCCAAACCTCTTTCAACATCATCTATGTTAGTGCAGCATGTAACTATGCATTAAAACAAATTGTCATATTTTTTGAAATTTTCTCAAAATCTATGTGCTAACCCCTACAAAAATATTGAATTATGGTAAATTCTTTATATACTAAAGCCTATAATCTGTAGTGTTGTTTTAAAATTTCAGACCACATTCTACATTTGTATTAATGTATGTTAAACTCTCTTTCATGGTATATGGGAATCATTATATTTTTTATCAATTACTTTAGTAAAAATTCATAATACTTCATAAATCGGTGAAATAACCACTATTAAATCCCTATTTTATTGCAAAATGGAGACAACAAAGGCTCCAAACTGCTTTCAACATCATCTATGTTAGTGCAGGATGCAACTATGCATTAAAACAATATTTTTTTATTTTTTGAAATTTTATCAAAATCTATGTGTTAACCCCCTACAAAAATATTGAGTTTTGGTAAATTCTTATATACTGAAGCCTATAATCTTTAGTGTTGTTTTAAAATTTCAGACCACATTCTACATTTGTATTAATGTATGCTAAACTCCCTTTCATGGTATATGAGAATCATTATAATTTTTTATCAATTAACTTAGTAAGACTTCATAATACTCTCTAAATCGGTAAATAACCACTATTAAATCCATATTTTCTTGAAAAACGGAGACAACAAATTCCCCAAACCTCTTTCAACATCTCATCTATGTTAGTGCAGGATGCAACTATGCATTAAAACAATATTTTCTAATTTTCTGAAATTTTCTCAAAATCTATGTGCTAACCCCTACAAAAATATTGAATTATGGTAAATTCTTTATATACTAAAGCCTATAATCTGTAGTGTTGTTTTAAAATTTCAGACCACATTCTACATTTGTATTAATGTATGATAAACTCTCTTTCATGGTATATGTAAATCATTATAATTTTTTATCAATTAATTTATTAAAACTTCATAATACTCCTTAAATCGAGGAATAACCACTATAAAATCGCTATTTTCTTGAAAAACGGAGACAACAAAGGCTCCAAACCTCTTTCAACATCATCATATGTTAGTGCAGGATGCAACTATGCATTAAAACAATATTGTCATATTTTTTTGAAAATTTCTCAAAATTTATGTGTTAACCCCCTACAAGAATATTGAATTTTGGCAAATTCTTTATATACTGAAGCCTATAATCTTTAGGTTGTTTTAAAACTTCTGACCATATTCTACATTTGTATTAATGTATATTTAACTCCATTTCATTGTATATGGAAATCATTATAATTTTTTTATCAATTAATTTAGTAAAACTTCATAATACTCCTTAAATAGAGGAGTAACCTCTTTGAGCCTTTGTTGTCTTCGTTTTTTAAGAAAATAATGATTTTATAGTGGTTATTCCGTCGATTTAGGGGTATTGTGAAGTTTTACTAAATTAAATGATAAAAACATTATAATGATTTCCATATACCATGAAAAAGAGATTAAAATACATTAATACAAATGTAGAATGTGGTTAGAAATTTTAAAAGAACACTAAAGATTATAGGCTTCAATATATAAAACATTTACCAAAAACTCAATATTTTCGTAAGGGGTTTTAACACATAGATTTTGAGAAAAATTCAAAAAATATAACAATGTTACTTTAATACATAGTTGCCTCATGTACTAATATATGATGATGTTCAAAGAGGTTTGGAAACTTTTTTGTCTTCATTTCTCTAGAGAGTAGCGATTTTATATTTGTTAGTCCACTAATTTAGGGAGTATATGAAGTTTTACTAAATTAATTTATAAAAAATTATAACGATTTCCATGCATCATGAAAGAGAGTTTAACATACATTAATACAAATGTAGAATATCGTTAAATTTTTTAAAACAACACTAAAAAAATATAGGCTTCAGTATATAGTGCGTTTAACGTAAAACTCAATATATTCATAGCAATTTATACATAGATTTGGAGAAAAATTAAAAAAAAAATATGACTATATTTTTAATGGATTGTTGCATCATGCACTAACATATGATGATGTTTAAAGATGCTTGGAACCTTTTTTTATCTCTGTTTATCAAGAGAATAGCGATTTTATAGTGGTTATTCTACTGATTTAGATAGTATTATGAAGTTTTACTAATTAATTGAGAAACAAATTAGAATGATTCTCATATACCATGAAAGAGAGTTTAACATACATTAATACAAATTTAGAATTTCGTTATAAAATTTAGAACAACAATTAAAAATATAGCTTCAGTATATAGAGCGTTTAAACTCAATATTTTCGTAGGGGTTAACACATAGATTTTGAGAAAAATTCAAAAAATATAACAATATTGCTTTAATACATATTTGCCTCATGTACTAATATATAATGATGGTCAAATAGGTTTGGAACCTTTTTTGTCTCCATTTCTCTAGAGAATAGCGATTTTATAATGGTTAATTCACTAATTTAGGGAGTATATAAAGTTTTACTAAATTAATTTATAAAAACAATTGAACGATGCTCATTTACCGTGAAAGAGAGTTTAGCATACATTAATACGAATATATAATATGGTTAGAAATTTTAAAACAACACTAAAGATTATAGGCTTCAGTATATAAAGTATTTACCAAAAACTCAATATTTTCGTAGGGGGTTAACACATAGATTTTGAAAAAAAAAATTCAAAAAGTTAACAATATTGTTTTAATAAATATTTGCATCATGTACTAATATATGATGATGGTCCAAGAGGTTTAGAACTTTTTTTTGTCTCCATTTCTATAGAGAATAGCGATTTTATAATGGTTAGTCCACTAATTTAGAGAGTATATGAAGTTTTATTAAATTAATTTTTAAAAACAATTGAACGATGCTCATTTACCATGAAAGAGAGTTAAGCATACATTAATACAAATTTAGAATGTGGTTAGAAATTTTAAAACAACACTAAAGATTATAGGCTTTAGTATATAAAACATTTACCAAAAACTCAATATTTTCGTACGGGGCTAATACATAGATTTTGAGAAAAATTCAAAAAATATAACAATATTGCTTTAATACATAGTTGCCCCTTGTACTAATATATAATGATGGTGAAAGAGGTTTGGAACCTTTTTGTCTTCATTTCTCTAGAGAATAGCGATTTTATAATGGTTAATCCACTAATTTAGGGAGTATATGAAGTTTTACTAAATTAATTTATTAAAACAATTGGACGATGCTAATTTACCATGAAAGAGAGTTTAGCATAAATTAATAAAAATGTATAATATGGTTAGAAATTTTAAAACAACACTAAATATTATAGGCTTCAGTATATAAAGTATTTACCAAAAACTCAATATTTTCGTAGGGATTAACGCATAGACTTTGGAAAAAATTCAAAAATACGACAATATTGTTTTAATGCATAGTTGCATCCTGCACTAACATATGATGATGTTCAAAGAGGTTTGGAGCCTTTATTATCTCTGTTTTTTAAAAAATAGTGATTTTATAGTGGTTATTCCATCGATTTATAGAGTATTATGAATTTTTACTAAATTTATTGATAAAAAAAATTATAACGATTCCCATATGCCATGAAAAAAAATCTTAAAATACATTGATATAAATGTAGAATGTGGTTAGACTAAACAATTGATAAAAAATTATTAATTAGTAAAATAGATTTTTAAAATAATCTATTTTAATAGAGTAGATTGCTTATTCTCATTTAATCGTGTGAACAAAAAAATTTGTATATCACTTAATATATGTAAATATTAAGATTTCTTTCTGTATAACTCTGACCTTGGTCTCTCTTTAGTGATTATATACTCTATAATATCATTCAAATCACTACCAAAAACATAACATTGTTCAACAGACAACACCTTCTGTCCAGTCATGGATAAGTAGTCGTCTCTCGTTCTTGCTCATCCAAGCAGAACCTAAAAGCGTCATTTTTTTTTTGTAACACAGAGTTTCAATCGTTTAGATAAATTAAAACTTGCGTTCATATTTTATTTTTAAGGTTACAAAAGTGTTTTTTCAATACAAAGGTTGATAAGCTCATTATATATAGAGTACTTTGTTTTCTATAACAAATTTTGATAAACACAAGAGTAGCTAATGCAAGTACTCTTCTTCTTTTACTCTGTTCTGGTCTTGGTTTTCTTGGTAGATCAGACTCATACTCGCTCTCGATAAGGAAGAATCTCAAGTTAGTCTCTATCTGAAAGCTACAGCTAGGACAAAACCATCTGAGCCCTAATCTCCCTTTGGTCGCGTTCCCAAAACCATAGTTGAGACATTTGTTGCAGTCTCTCTCAGACAAATCTGGCGTGCACTGCACGGAAGCGAAGAATGTTGTGTTAGGTTGTGGACCAGTACCATTTCCTTGAGCATACTTCCTCTTAACTCCACCTGCTGCAGCTTCTTGTCTGAGTCGGTTAAGTAACTCGCTTTGCAAACGAATAAACTCGTCTTTATCTCCCGCTGCATCATTAGGCTTTGCTGCCTCCAAGACTGGACTCGTTTCGAGTTTCCCTAGAATGGGTTTGTCTGAGTAACGAAACATACATTTCGTGGCACGTACGTAAGCTTCTCTATGAGCTGGACAGTAAGTTGTGGTGGTTAGGTTTACTGCAGCTTGGGAGATACAGTTGAGACAATCTACTCGTGTGAGGACTCTGTTGCAGAGTCCAGTGGCTTCTACTCGTTCTTGATCTCCGACCGAGAAGTGGTAGAAGTTGTAGGTGTTTGAATGGCGAGAAGGGATTGATGAGACAAGACGGTTAAGGTTGTTGGAGAATAAAGATCCGGAGAAGTTGCTTTGTTTGGATAAACATGCTGTGTTTGAAGGGAAGTTCCATATAGAACTGTCTATGTTGACGGTGATTGGTTGTGCTAAGCTGAGAAAAGGGATGAAAAAGAACAAGAACGAGAAGAACAACAAGTGTTGTGGTCGAGAAGAAGAACATGTCATAACCATAGTGAATGATCAGATTTTGAATGTTTTAGTTTCTTCAGTGGTCGTCTTAGTTTATATATTCGAAACCGAACCAAATAAAACGCCAAGTCCATAGACCGAAAACAATGAAAAGTCTATAGGGGAAAAAAATCTTTAAAATCTTGTTTTTTTTTTAATGAAAAAATGACAATTTAATTATTACTTTAAAAATCAAACGCACGTTGTTGTTGATCCCGTGACTTGCGTCAACATAGAGGGTCCCTGCTACATCGCTATAACAATGTCATTAGATAGCTGAATGGCGGTTGTAATCTAGGATGGTAGAACTTGAAACCTCAAGGAGAAGATGTTTATTTAAAAAATTATAAACCATTCGTTCACTGACTAGACTAAAGTACCAAGAATGTGGTGGTATAAAAGTAGTACAAGAGAATTTTTTTTTTGTATTCAATATGCATCGTAATATATGAAACTAATTTTAGAATTAAATACTGAACGTTCTTATTATTTTAGAAACTAATAATAAAATATTAGAAAAAGTGAACCATCAGAAACGGCAATGAGTACAAAAATCGAACCATAAAAAACGGTGCACTGACTTCACGTAATTGTGTACTCTCTCTGTTTCATTTTAATTGTAGTTCTAGATTTATACAGACAGATTAATAGAACATATGATTTTATATATTTCTAAAAGAAAAACACAATTACTTATACACCTAACCATATTTCATCCAATAGAAAAATAAAGTAGATAATTTTAATAATAAATTTTGTATTGAAACAATAAAACGATACTTATTTTGAAACGAAAAATTTTCATCTATCTGATATGTCTATTCTCCATAGCTGAAAGACCGTAGCTAAGTGGTCAATGAAATCTTTAAGGAGATTTTCAGAAATGTTATTTTCTGATATTTTAAGTATCATTTTATAAGGTTTAATAAATTTCTTCACTGATATTAAAAAACATAAATTTAAAAATTCCGTTCATAAGTAGTTAAAGTTATCATATAAAAGTTTAATGATATGTTATGAACTTATATAATTCAAAATGTATTAAAAACATATAATTCATAAAATTATAAGTTAATTTGAAAATGTATAAACTTAAGAATTTTTTGATGTGCCACGGCCGATGCGTTTATCGAGGGGGCCTTATCAACAGCTTATAATTTTTATAAATCAACTTATAGAAATAGTAGTTTTGAAAAAATATAAGTCCAAACCATAGTTTCATCAAATTTTCTTCATCATATATGTCACCATAACCAATTATATAATGGGTTCAAACCTTCGTGTAGTTAATAGTTTTTTAATTTTGATTTATGTTAAAATATCGATTATGATATTTGGTGAATAAATTTAACTGAAAAAATACAAAAATGATGTTTTAGATTTTACAACTTTTTGTTTAGTTATTTTATGCTTTGTGAAATGATATTGTTATTATTATTAACAGTTTTAGTGAAATATAAACATTTTTCATTCGCTTTAAGCTTCTTTGAATCTGATTCAGATAATAAAATAGTAAGCAAATGTTTTTTTAGAAAGAAAAATAAGGATTTTGACCCCAAATAAAATAAAATAAAATATGGATGACAGTTTTAAAACCCAATAACTGTGCTTCAATATTAGGCCGTGTTGGGCTCCAATATAGGGCTAGAATGTCGATACTCGATATAGTTTACAACTCCAGAGGAATCAACCCATTTGAGATCAATTCATTCTCGGCAGTTTTGTCTTAGAACACGATTCATTTTGTCTTAGAACACGATTCATAATAGAAAACCTAGAATTCAATGTCATTAGTGTTTGACTTGCCAATGTCAACTGTTCTTTTTGGTATTTAGGAAGTAGAAACACTGTTCAATATTAGCTGTTTGGGACGGTCAACAACAAAATAAGATAAGGTTGTTTTATCGATTTTAACTGAATGAATCTTTTTTGTTCTATTGATTAGTGAGTTGCTTGTTCTACGCATTCCGCAATCTTTCTGCGTAAAAAATGTTCAGTCATCTAGAAGTTATGCATTGAACTTTCCAGAATTTATTCTAAAACGGCTCCAAACGGTTGATTTGCTGACCTTTAATTTGAAACTATCCGTGTTAATATACACTTTAAGGTATTTTCTTGATTCATCAAGTTCTTTTTCCGTTACTCTTTTTCTTCTTCTACATAGTTCAAATGATTTTCCTCTTTTTATATGTCTTATTCCCTCCAGGTCTGTTTTTTGAAATTATAAATCAGAGGGACGAATATTATAACGAGACTGAACATGGAAGAAAGTTCCAAAAATAAAGTGGCTCATAGTCTGAGGATAAAACATTTAAATGTTCTTTGGAAACTTCGTTTTCATTTCTTTATCACTCTGTTTATTGTCTGTGCTCGTTAAAATCGAGTATAACATTACAAAACTGTCTTTTGGGACTTTGTGCTGCCTTCTTTCTTTTTGTTACTATTGTTCACCAATTCTAAAGTAGCTCGTAGTTTCACTATTTTATGTGTCTAGAGAGATATGTTGTCTTGATTGAATCAACGTTTCTTTTCTTTTGAAACTGAACAAAAAAACTACACGTCTTTGCTTTGACCCAAAAAAAAAAAAAAAAAAATCTCAAGTGCATACGTGATTCTCAGTGGAGCAACCAAGGACCACAGGGACATGTGTCTTGCAACTGTGTAATTCTTGATGCCGTATGCGTGATTCTAATCTCCGAAAACTGAGGATATGGTCCACAAATGATAGACATTGTTTTTACTCTTCCTTGTT
>NC_027756.1:495410-502341 GCF_000695525.1 Brassica oleracea var. oleracea
AAAAAAAAAAAAAAAAAAAACTACACGTCTTTGCCTCGTTTTTACCTTACTTTTAAAGTACATGCAGTTGCTGGTATACAATCAAGATGAAAATGCATGCATGCATGCAATATGCATCATTATCTTTATATTTTTTTTCTGTCGAGATTCTCATGCTAATTAAAAGTAGCATAGTTTATTTGTCACCCGTTACTTTTGCTACGTTCGGTGTCCTCTTTGATGTGTGCAATACAGCAATAATGTCTAAATTAGTTATATCCAGCTTGGAGATTGCAAATTGACTCCGAAAATTACCCCACTTCATAACTACTTATGTGATATCAAATCATTTCATTATGACGATGGAACTCTTGACACCTACCCTTATCATCACTTGTCAGTAGTCTACTTTATTTTTGGTCATTTGTTTTGCTTGAAAAGGTCAAAACGGTTTACTCATTTTGATATATTTGATAAGTAATTTTCAAAAATACTTTTCATCTGGATTGTCCTAAATGTTTCCCAAGGCCTTCATCATTCACTTGCTTCAGAGATAAGTCAAATACATTGACATTTAACTAATTCCAAAATACATATCCTTTGTTTATTAGTAAGTTAAAATCTCATACATTTTTTGTTGAATGTTGGCCATAAATTATTATACCGAGAATTTTCTATGTTAAAGTTTTGATAGAAATATATATGTATCATATACCAATAGGGCCGGCTCAAAAATTTAAGAGATTATAAATATTTTGAGATAAATACTACTAATAAATATTTTTAAATAGAATTTGGGAGCATGTATATTAGTTTTTTAAAACTTGGGGGCGAACGAACATTGAATTGAATATTCGATTAATGAAAGGTGATCGAGCTCTATAGCAAGGTCCAAGTGGCTCCTGTTTGTTCAGTTACTTTGCTTTCATGATCTGTTCTCATAAATGGTCTCTTTTGTTAGGTCTTTGTGTTGGTTCCCTTTTCTTTTCTTTATCGGTATAACATGTTATGTTGTTTCTTTGCCACGCCTGATTTTGAATTAAAGGCTGATCAAAACATCCATACCCAGAGACTTTTGCTAAAGCTTACCTATATCTATCACTTTCCGGCGACTTTTCTTTCTTATTATTTTCCTTGTGTTGAACGAAGACAGTTTTCTAGACAACTTTCTCTTTTGTATGTAAATTGATTTAAATTTGAATACTTTTCAATCAGTTAAAATACCACATAAGTAACTAGACATGTAAAACCATTAGTGTAATAAGATAAGATGAGACGTGTAGAAGTTGAAATATTGTAGACATTTGTTGTTTATCATGTTTTTTTTAGTTTTTATTTTTTTTCTTTTGGCTTTCACCTTGCATCTTTGTGATAAAAAGACATATTGTCCTAATCTTTAGTCTTTAAATTTGAAAATACCAAAGTTGGTTTTGAATTAAATATTCTCTTTTTCTTGTCCTTTTACTGTACAGATCACTGACTCCCAAATCTACACGAAACACTAGAAATAGGGAGAAAAACCCTCAAATGAAGACACAGCATAAAACACTTGTAGATATAAAAGACCCACACACACCTCTGAGAAGAGAAGAGACGAGAAGAAAGAGAGAGAGAGAGATTCAACTTCCACATAGAACCATGGCAGCTGAAAAAGAACCAGAGCAAGAAGAGAACTCGGCAGCAATGAAACTACCGGTTTTACCAATTAAACCCAACAGTCACAGCCACTCTATGTCATCACCCATTCACAGTTCCATAGCAGCTTCTGTCCCCTTTAGCTGGGAAGAAGAGCCTGGCAAGCCCAAGCAACACTCTTCTTCATCTTCATCATCCTCTTCCTCACCATTAACTTCTTATTCTTCATCTTCTCCTCAAACCCACAAGTCCTTGGAGCTGCCACCAAGGCTACACTCCCTTGAAAAGGATGGACGATCACTCACCAAACTGAACTCGCCCATCACTGTCTTTGATGGACCTTACAGCATGACAAGATCAAGAAGGTTGGATTCACCTTCCTTTAGGATGATGGTGAAAGGTGGTGGTGACTGTTATGGGTCTTTCAGGAGTGACATGTATGGTGATTTAGATGATGTTGATGAGGAGACCAAGCAGGAGAACATGAGTAGTGGTGGCTCTTTGGCTCTTGTGAAGAAGAGAAGGGGACTAGGGTTTTTTGGGTTTAGTAGGAGAAGGGCTTTGAAAAGAAAAACAGAGTTTGGTAGAGGTAGTTATGTGTTTCCATCTTCAGTGGACAGAGAGAGTGAATCCGGAAAAAAAGAGGTGGAAGAAGGAGAAGACAATAGGTTTGGCTATGGTGATGGTGATGGTATTACTTGCAGCCAAAGCAGCAGGTTTTGTGAAGTGAATATTGCAAACATTAGCAGAACAGGGAGCTTCTCTACTCTGCCTACACCATCTTCTTCTTCAAAGTCTCACTTCTGGGTAAGTCCACTGTTTTATGTTCTGCCTCAGTTAGACTATTAAAAACAATATGTAAAGTCACAGAAATATTTATAAAATTAGAGTTATTAGATTTTCAGTAAAGAATCTTGAAATATCATGGATGAGAGCTATGTGTAATATGTATATACATCGTATCATAAAGTGTAGAATACGTTAGTAATTAACGTTGTTTGTGTTTGGATCAGACCAATGTGTATGCAGGACTAAAGCAAGTGGTTCCATGGAAGAACAAGAAGACTACTGGTTAAGTATCTACTCTATCAAAGATTTTGAAAGATTAAATACCGAACAAAAAGAGAAAGCCTATCTGATTTCCACAAGTTTCCTCCAACCTTTTGGTTTATGATTTAGTTTTTTTTCAAAAATTTCAAGAAAATGACATTACCATGAAACAAGTGTGAAGCCCAGCTTTTTCACGCTTGTCGTTGTTGTTGTTGTGTTTGTGATGGTTTAAATGTTTTTTTGGAATTTTTGTAAAGAGAAACAGAGAAGTCTTGCGATATGTATTAATTTATCATGATTATGGGTCCAAGATGACAATATCATGATCTTAGTATGGGCTAAGATGACAGAGATGATGTTTCGGTGTAGAAAAAATATTGCCACTCCATGATATTGTCAAGATAGCATCGGTCAGATAGGTGTTCATACTCATTTCAGCATATGTTAGTAGAGAGGTAGGCTAATGTAGAAGATAAAATAGCCAAGTTAGCTTTAGACTAAATAAAGAATTATATAAAGTTACTTGTAGAAATTTGATGTAAAATGTTCTTGTAATTAAATTAAAAGTATTGTAGCCGGTAAAGAAAAAAACAAGTAAACCGAAATCAGTAAGAATCAATTCCGGTTAAGAATAAAATGCCAGTTCTCGTTATCGGGTATCCCATTAAAATTGGGAAGGCCCTAAGCAAGCGGCCCATTTTGGGCCCGTTTAGTTGTGAAACAAGTCGTTTTGCCCAAAAATAAAATAAAATAAAAATTCCGAACAGAGTGGCATCACCGGAGATGGAGACAATATCGGCGGAAGACGTTGGCATCGGCGTTGATCTATTCCCGGCGCTCTCTCCTCTCACCTTCTCTCTCTACGACTCCTTCCTCTCCTCTCACTGCTCATCCTGCTTCTCCCTCCTCCCCCCTACCCGCCGCACCATCTCTACTGCTCCCTCGTCGACGATTCTCCCACCGTCTCTCCTCCGGACCTATCCCCGATTCTCTCAGCCTCCGACATCCGAGCAGCTCTCCGTCTCCTCAACTCCATCTCCTCCTCCTCCGCCGCCGCCTCTTTGCCGCACCGGTTCGGCGGCCTTCTCACCAACCACCACCGCCTCATGGCCGATTCTTCCTTCTCCGTCGCTATCCGACGCGCCGCCAGTTTCATCTCCGCCGTTCTGAGGTCTGACCGGAAAGACACCGTGTTGGAGGAAGCGGCTATATGCTCTGTGCTAACGAACGCCGTGGAGGTGCAAGATAGAGCCGGAGTTGCTTTAGGGATCGCAGTTTATGGCTCGCGATTCTCTTGGATCAACCACAGCTGCTCTCCGAACGCTTGTTACCGTTTCGTGATCTCTCCTCCTCACAGCACCACAACGCCGTCGTTTCAGGAAACTCTTCCTCGCATCACCACCAACACAGACAAGGTTCTTTTAACATAGATACATTTCCTATTTTCATTATATTTTGAATACAAGGAGAGTAGCTTCGGTTAGTTCTATTAACCCGGTTCGGTTTTTGGTTAGTTCTGTTTCAAAAAAAAGTTAACCAAGTTTTTGGTTAGTTCGGTTAAATTTTCAGTTTGAATTGAATAAAATTTTCAGTTACTTTGGTTAGTTCGGTTTATTCCAGTTTAGAATTTGATTAGTTCTGTTAGTTTGATATTTTGGTTAAAATTAGGGTTGGGCACAAGGCGCATACTTGCTATTTTGCGTTTGTGTGTACTTGCGACTTGACTTGCCTTGCCTTGTACGCCTTGCCTTGTACGAGTAATGAAATTTTTGACTTGCCTTTCCTTAAGTACTTGAATTTTCAAGGCAGGTACGAGTCAAGTAGCGAGTTTAAGGCGAGTAACGAGTAATGATGCCCAGTCCCGGTTAAAATTGGTACTGTTTGGTAAAAAAAATATTTTTTTAGGATACCGACTGAACTAACCGATTTTTTTTTTAACGACCCGAACTAACCAACCGATTAAGGAACCAAAAACCGATTTTTTTTTAGTTGCCGAAACCATAGCATATATACATCCCAGCTGTCACTGGAATTGAGAACCTATGACATAACTTCTAGTTACATTTGTCATTTTTTGTTACATTATCCAACTTGCTGCTTCTTCCAGGAACATTTTAGCAGCAATTACGAAGGTACAGTGAGATATGGACCAAAGGTAATTGTTAGAAGCATCAAGGGGATCAAGAGTGGTGAAGAGATTACTGTATCATACATCGACTTATTGCAACCAACGGTTTGTTTTCTCATCTTCTTTTTTGAGGAATCCTTCCCTTGTATCTAAAAGAGGTGTGTTATAATTAGGGATTGAGACAGTCAGATTTGTGGTCCAAATATCGATTTATTTGTAACTGTGGAAGATGTGATGCATCACCTCCAGCTTATGTGGACTATATTCTAGAGGTATGTAGAAAAAGTTACTCATATCATTAGTTATTTTGTATAGTTGCCATACTCTCATGCTATCCATTCCAGGGAGTTGTTGCCTTGGAGCATGATATAACAACCGTTGGTCATCATGACCGAGCCGCCACAGTTGGAAAGATGACCAATCACATCAAAGAAGCCATAGATGATTTTCTATCAGACGACATTGATCCTGCAACATGTTGTGAGAAGATTGAGGGTGTTCTCCATCACGGCATTCTGGATTCTTCTTCACTGCGGTTACATCCAAGTCACCATGTCGCTCTGCATGCCTACATTACTCTGGCTTCTGCTTACAGAATCCGTTCGTTTGATTCTGAAACTGATGACGTTGGGAGGGCTTTTGAGATGAGCAGGATAGGTGCAGCTTACTCTCTCTTCCTCGCAGGTGTCTCTCACCATCTCGTCTCCGCGGAACTTTCTTTTGCTATCTCTGCTGCAAATTTTTGGACCAGAGCTGGAGAGTGCTTGTTGGAGCTTGCCTCCAAGTTTTTCATGAAGTCTTCTTCCGGAGAATATGATGATGATGTCAAGTGCAGAAAATGTCTTATGCTTGTTGAGAACCATGGAGAAATCAAAGAAAATTTTAACCAGATTCTCAAGTGTGCAGTCACCGACAGCTCACAAGCCACATGGAGTTTCCTCACTCGCGGTTGCCCTTACCTGCAAAACTTTAAGAGTTCAATTGATTTCAGCTTGAAGGGGACCAATTGCAAGAGAGAAGAATCGAAGAGTGTAGACCAAAGGGTAAGCATTCTCCTACTCTCTTTTCATTGCTTACTCTATGCAGACCTTCTGACTGATTTATGTTACGGTCGGAAGTCACATTCGGTGTCTTAATCTGTAGCTTTGATTTTGAGGATTATGTATTTTTTGTATTGTGTCATGTCATCTGTTAATTAATTTGATTCAAGGAAATGTGTACTCACAGGAAAACTGTTAAAAGACCAGGGAAATTTACACTTGACAAGAAAAGTCATTTTTGACTACTATGATACTTTGGGCGGTGAAAAAGACAAAAGAGCTCTTATCTATAATTTCTTACCGTTGCTACTCTTCTTCCTTGCTTGTAAATGTAAAAAAAAAAATCTATTCAAATCCAGCACCAATCTCAATCCACTTTATATCCAGCAAATATGATTTCTTCCACGAAAAAGGAAAGTCTCCGGCTTCATTTTCTACTCTTCTTCCGGTTACAGAATGGATAAAATTACCACTGGAGTTAACGACGTTTTGTAATCGGAAATGGTAAATTGGAGGAAAGGTCCTTATGCTTGGTGAAACTTTGTAACAAATTCTACCGTTAGGGAACTTTTTTTGCTAGTGTACACCGTGAGAGTGATATAAGTTCTCTACCTTGTTTTGGTAATCAATTTGAAGATGGCAAGTGGTGGAGAAGTAGTTTGGTTTCAAAATTTTCCACAATATTTTCCAAAGGTAACTTAAAAACTTGGTGTCACAGTTAGAACAATGGTTTTGGGTATTCCATGTAGGCGAACTACTTTTCTAAAGAATAGATTAGCCATTTGTGTGGCATCATTAGTTTTGTCACAGTATGAAATGAGTCATCTTGAAAAACCTATCAACAACTATAAAATTAGAATCCTTGTGGTTAATTTTGGGTAACCTCACCATAAAATCCATAGAAATATCGACTATGGTGCATTAGGAATGTGCAAAGACATATTTGAACTATGTGGACAGTGGCGGACGTACGTTTGTGTTCTTTGTAGCAACGGGTCATGTGCCCCATATTCCCTTTTTTTTTTGTTTTCTTTAACCAATTTTATGATAATGTCTATTAAGTATTAACTAACTCAAATTCTACGATAATCCCCCCCCC
>NC_027756.1:502581-557141 GCF_000695525.1 Brassica oleracea var. oleracea
CCCACCCCAGCTAATTCAATTTCTATGGTAGTGCCCCTGGCTATAAATCTTTCCAGATCCGCGACTACCTTTATCCCACAGAACTTTGCAAAATTTATGATAGGTTTTACGTATTTGTATAATTAAGATTTTATTAAAAATTAGTTGAAGGTCATTTTTGATTGTTAGGTCTCATAAATTATATAGTGAATTACTAGTTAGATGTATTCACTCTATTATTATTGTTATTATTTCTGCAAATGAAAACCAATGTATGATGCTAGATATCACCTACTTTAACATGATAATACAACCTTCTATTAAAAAAGGAGAAGAAAAAGACAAGTCAAAACAAACACACCACTAAGATGGCCATAAAAGTGAAACCCAAAACTTGTAAACTTTAGCCTCAAAAACATTCTCTCTCTCTCTCTCTAAGTCATCATCTCTTTGAACTTATCAGGTCAGTTCATCTTCTTCCCCTTTTTCTCTATCTCCTTGTTTCTTCTGCAATTACTTTCTCTTTTCTTTTCTTTTTAACTTTTTTTTTTGCTTTTTAGTTGATGTGTTTATTAGGGTTTTCTTTTTTGGACTTTTCAACGGTTTATATCTTTCCACCTTCTAATTTCTTTGAATTTTTGTTCCTTTTTAAAAAGGATGTCTGGCTTTTTAGAGATCAGCTCCCTAATACCTTTTAATTAGTTGATCTGGAGACTATATATTGAAAAAGTATATGGTTCCTTCTATTGGTCTTGTAGCACTTTTCTTGCTCGATTATACGTTTAGAAAGTGATCGTTTGTTCCCACTCTCTCAGATCCTCTATTGATTTAGCCTACATCGTTTTATATATTACATAGTTACATGAATATTTCTCTCTACATAGGTTTTTTTGTTCATATACTTGTTACTATGTTCTTTCAATAAGTTTAAAAAAAAAAAATTATTGTATGTGCGACTTGTGATAGGTTCCACTTTTGCGATCGTTTGTTCCCACTCTCTGAGATCCTCTATTGATTTAATCTACATCGTTTATATATATTACATAGTTCCACATCCATGCATATATATATATATATATATATATAGTTTTTGGTTCATATTTTTGATACTATGTTATTTTGATAAGTTAAAAAATTATGTGCGCTACTTGTGATAGGTTCCACTTTATGATCATGCTTTTATGTAATCACAGGGGTTGATCATATGTCTAACAGGGATTGTATAAATTATAAGTGAAGTACACATCATGGACCATCATCACTATACTCATCATGATCATGATCAATACCAACATCATCAAATGACTATTACTAACAATAATCCCTACAACACCATCATCACCACACCACCACCAAGAACAACAACAGTGGATTCAACAACAATGATAATGGATGCTGAAAAGAAGATGATGACGACGATGACCAGTAGGCCACAAGAACTAAGAAATTGTCCAAGATGCAACTCAAGCAACACCAAGTTCTGTTACTACAACAACTACAGCTTAGCACAGCCTAGGTACTTATGTAAGTCTTGTCGGAGATACTGGACTGAAGGTGGCTCTCTCCGTAACGTCCCCGTAGGCGGTGGTTCTAGAAAGAACAAGAAGCTTCCATTACTACAACCTAATTCCTCCTCTTCTTCTCCGGCCAAGAATCTCCCGGATCTCAACCCTCCTTTTGCCTTCACATCATCATCATCAACATCAACATCATCAAACCCTAGCAAGAGTGCCCATCGAAATAATAATGACCTCAGCCTCTCCTTCTCCTATCCTACTATGCAAGAAGACAAGAGAGCTCAAGGGCACTATGGTCACTTCACGGAGCAAGCTATGTCAGGAGGGCAAAACTGTCTTTTCGCAGCTCCCATGGGAATGATTCAGTTTCGTCAAGATTATGGTCATGACCACAACAATACCGATATTGGGTTTTCGTTAGATAGTAACAAGGTAGACTCTAATAATCAGAATAACTTGCTTGTTAATGGAGGAGGAAGTAAGCTGATGTTTTCATATGGAGATCGTGATGAACATCATCATGACCATGAGAGACACGATGATGGTAATAAGAAGAGAGAAAGTGGTTCAAGCAATGAGCTATGGAGTGGAATCATCCTAGGTGGTGATAGTGGTGGACCAACATGGTGATATTGGTGGACCAACATGGTGATATTGAAGAACATTGTCAAAAGGAAAAAAGACAATAAAGACAAAAACAAACAGTGACGAGCAAAAATATGTGATTAGATTTTGGAGTTTTCAGACCCGGAAGAGTCGCCTTGGGAGGAGCATGATGATTCTTCTTTCTGCTTTTTATAAATTTCTCTGTTCATTTTCTTTGTCTTATTTGGCTTTTCGTTTGCTTCTCTAGGACCTTTAAAACATATATGTCAAATCCATATTATTATAAATATGGTCTCTTCTATCATATCAAAACTTTATATGATCAATGTTAATTTAGTGTTCTTTTTAATTTAAAACGAATTAATGATGAATTGATTAGTCTATATCAATTAGGTTTCATTTTTATTTGCATGTGAATTTCATAATAACCATCAATATACTAATTACTCAAAACTTTAGTTGCGTAGAATTTTTTTTTTTTTGTAACTGAGTTGTGTAGATTTTATGGTGGTAATCTTTCTTTACAAAAATAATCTTAAGAACGTGAATAGATTTGGATATATTTAGATATACATTGTGAAATGTTTATTTCTATACTATTAGTTTTCAGATTATCACTGTGTTAAAAAAAAAGACTTATGTGAGACTTAATCCCGAAAGCAAAGTCTAATTTGGAAACTAAGGAGACCCAATTGTCCATGAAGGGAATTGCGTATCGAATACAACACACTGTGACAACAAATTTAACATAAAATTATTCCATTCACAGATGTGACATAGTCTGCTTATTATAACACTATTCCGTTCACAAATGTAACATAGTATTCTTATTATATTATTATTTTTGTAATGAAAAACACACACAACAATATACCTGCTCCAACTAAAGACTATTCCAATCACAAATCGTTTTCTCAAATACCCACTGAGATTCTATTTTTATTTGTTTTTATTCTCAGTGAGAAGACCGACGATGACTTCGGTCTTTGCATTTTTTACCAAATAGAAACACTCATAGATAAAATCCTGGAAATATTAGTCAAAAAAATCCTGGAAATATTGATCATTTTCTTACTTTAAGTGGTATCAGTCTGAATTTTAGAGCATAATTATTGGGAATTTTAAGGGTAGAGTTCTTACCGGAATATAAGATCTCGTCTCTTAACTTTTAACTAAAAAGACTAAGAACTAGTTCTTAAATAAAAGTTTTAAAAACCGATTTTTAATTTTTTTAGTTAAAAGTTAAGAGACGGGTTCTTATATTCCGTTAAGAACCCCTCTCTAAGAACCTCCAGTAATAATAGTCTATATGTTTTTTTTTCAATAGTCTATATGTCTCAATAATACCCTATACCTCAAATTAAGCATTTTAGACGCTAACTATTAGATTACTACCATCCACTTAACGCCTACCATCCACTTAACGCCTACCATCTTTTCTACACTAATTAATTAAAATGCACAAGACGAAGACATCAACAACCACCTTTGTATTTTTTTCAGTGATTGTAAGTTGTACCATTTACTTTTAAGGAAAAATGTCAAATTATACTGACTTGTCACCAATAGTAGGATTCATATATATTTCAACAAAAAGGATGGTGCTAAAAGATGCATTAACTTAACTAATAACACAAAATCATGCATAAATTTCAGTAGTGGTGCTACTAAAGTAATAAGAGTAGCTAAGAGCATGATTATGGTGGTGGATGGAGGGTTTTTACGCGTGGATTCCACCATCGTTTTGCAAAAACCGTGTTTCAATATGTCGCCAAATAAGAAACGTTTTACAGGGGTTTGTTGTACTATTTGCGGGCCCCACAGACACGTGGCGGCCCGCGATTGGTTTATTTTTAATTTTTAATTTTTTTTTAAATCAGAAAACAAAAAAGAAAAAGAAAAAAAAATTTAAGAAATCCAAAAACGTTTTTCACCGATAATCATGCCCTGTCTGTGGTGGCTCCAGTGGGATTTTCGAATATAAGTGGGCATTTGATCCTGTTGATCATGGGATGGATGTCAGGAATTGGCTCTTTACGGGCCTTAGGCTTGGGCTTTATGGCCTTCCTCTCAACCCATTACGTCGCAACTACCTTTTAAATGGCAGTGGCTGGTTCGTCTCTCTAGTGCTTAATCCATTACCCGAAGACGCAACTTGCGATCGAAAACCTCAGATAATGGAAGAGAAAGCTCCTCATTGCCTATCCCAATAGATCTCATAATCGATATCTTCTTGAGGCTGCCGTTGAAGTCAATAGCGATATGTACTAATACATACCAAACCATGGACATAAAACATTGCCGGTGATATGTAACCCTAGCACCAGACAAGTCTTGCATTTACCCAAAGTGAAGACGAGGAGACTTGATGTGTGGAGCATGTTTGGAACAGTTCAAAGTATTGTGCATGACACAGTTCAAATCTTATGATCGGATTGATAAACAGTTCAAAGTATTGTGCATGACACGGTTAAGGATGGACGAGATTTTCAAGAGCATAAAGTTCTGACATTAGGAACTCGAAACCCGTCATGGATCGAATGCTCGAGTTGCATACGGCATTATGATTATTCACCACCTGTAGAGATATGCATCAATGGCGTTTTGATTATTTTTGCTGCTATGTTTTTAAATTTTTATTATGAAATCAAATCTAGATGTTTTACTTTTTGTTAATCGCACTTTATAAAACTTCAACGTTCATTCACTTACATTTTTAACAAACAAACAAACTATACTCGGTGCTAGTTTTGGATACTCAAAATAAATCCTGCAGAGTCTTAAATCAAGTAATATTTGCATGGCAATGATTTAGATTATTTTTGGCGGATATACCAATTAGATCTTTTAAAAGAAATATTTCATTCATGACCTAATCCCAAAACGATCGATATATGTATAAACAAATTCTATAAGACAAAAGAAAGGAGTTTTTTTTCTTTTTCTCAACAAAAGAAAAGGAGTTAAACCGCTCTTTTAGTCTTCTTGTCGCATCGCCAACAAAAGGTAATAAACTGAAGAGCACTTCACAAAATAGTTTCACAAGACCCAATAGAGCAACCCGAAGTAGCCGATATTTTCTTCTTTGTATTCTTCGGTTAAGTTTAGACAATACAAATAATAACTATATAAAAATTAAATAAAAATCTTGATAAGTGATAATATATTTTAAGTACGTCCACTCAGGGCAAGATAATATTTTGATAAGGAACCAAACAATTGAATTGGGTTTATTTGACCTAAAATAAAGTTAGGTTATGTCTTTTTTTTTTTGTAACACATATTTTTCCATAAATAAAGAAGGCCTCAGACCCATTGTCGACCCACTAAAGATTAGAAACAAATGAAGCAGAAAGAAAGAGTTTGGCTAATCGATCGGCTTCCACATTGGAAGACCGAGGAACATAAGCAAAAGAGATCTCGACAAACACAAAAGAGAGTTCTTGTATATCTTTGACGATACCAAAAATCTCTTTCACCTGTGCGTCGTTGTTGATAGCTCTGATGAGCGTTGAGTTTTCAGAGAGCATTCGGAGCTTGGAGAGCTCGAGCTTCACTGCATCGATGATACCTGCACGGAGCGCAAGTGCTTCCGCAACAATTGGTTTGATACACTGCGTCGGTTATGTCCCTCTAATTGGTTTGATACATATATGTACCACATCCAAGGATTGTAACTTGTTATATACAATATTATTAAATTAAAGGTACTGCTGTAAGTCAAAACGTACCACTTGCATATAGTATCTTTGACATCAGTTATAGTGCATGTAATAGTAAATTCAAGTCGAGCTTCATTGCATGAAAGAAGAAACAAAAATAAGACAAATAATTAAATTAGTTTCGTGATACACGGTGAATTAACCAAAAGGAATATGCGAAAAGCTTTATTTGCGTAGGACCATCCCATCCACTTTTCATGTGTTTACTTGATGCGAAATCGTGTATGTAGTACGCATGCAATAAACACAAACACGCACACGTATCTTTGATATCACTTTATTAGTGGCTAGTGCATGCATGTTATAGTAATTTCATTCCACTAATTTATTTAATATATGCGTGTATGTGACTATGATAACACTGAGTACAAGTGAGGTAGTTAGGGTTTGATACGTAAAACTCTTCGACTGTCTTTTAGATGTGCAAATTTTATGAATTGAAACTTCTTATAACTTGTGACATTTAAATGTACTATTATGTACGAAGGTGTCAACATCAGTACGTAGTTACGTACTAGTGCGATGACGACTCTGCAACTTTATAATTAGGCCACTCCATATCCAAGTGGAGAGAGTGATTAATGACATAAATAAATAGATAACGAATATTATTATTTCACTACTAAAAATGATTTCAAGAACATCGAACGTTAACTATCTGGCACCCTTATAATTTCTATATATGTAACGCCCCAAATTTCATTGCTCAGCAAACAAAACATTCATTCCACCCTATTTAGGGTTTAAGGTCGGGTTCTCGGGTATAGTTACATGGCATCAAAAGTAGAAGCAGGGAAGCTAGAGTGGAGGATAAGTGTTGACAATGAGACAACAAAGAGACTAGTTCCTAAGTCAGGACCTAGTGAACGGATCTTTATTTGGCTAAAGGGGTTGATAACGAAGACTTGGAGGATTGGGGCAGATGATCCGGCCAAAGTGGTTCACTGTCTGAAAGTAGGACTTGCACTTTCATTAGTCTGTATCTTCTATTACATGAGACCTTTGTATGATGGAGTTGGAGGAAATGCTATGTGGGCTATCATGACCGTTGTTGTCGTCTTTGAGTCCAATGTTGGTATGTAAACCAAACCCTAACTCAATAGTGTTTTTTTGTTGGTCAAAAACTCTATGGTTTTCAACTTTCTTCTATAGTGAGTGGAAACTATGTTGACCTATATGTATATGTATCTCCTCCATGTACAATAGGAGCAACATTCTCCAAATGTGTGAACAGAGTGGTGGCAACTATATTAGCTGGATCACTAGGCATTGCTGTTCATTGGGTTGCAACTCAATCAGGAGAAGCTGAGATTTTTGTGATTGGATCCTCTGTTTTTCTCTTTGGTAATGCTCAAAACCCTAAAAATTAAGGATTTGTCTTTCTTCACTTGCAAGTAACCAAAAAAAAAGAAACGATCTTTATTAAATTTTCTTTTGTGGGTTTGATTCTTGGCAGCTTTTGCAGCTACTTACTCGCGGTTTGTGCCGTCATTCAAATCCAGATTCGACTATGGAGCAATGATCTTTATCCTCACGTTTAGCCTTGTCTCAGTAGGGGGTTACCGAGTAGATAAGCTGGTTGATATGGCTCAGCAAAGAGTGTCAACCATTGCAGTTGGAACATCTATATGCATTATCATTACTATCTTCATATGTCCCATCTGGGCAGGAACTCAGCTTCACCGTCTTGTTCAACATAATTTTATAAAGCTTGCCGACTCGTTAGACGGTAAGGGTATAAGAAAATAAAAAACTTGTCACGCAAGGTTCCCTCATTATTAGCTAATATCCGCGCTGATTATCATTAAAACTGCAGGCTGTGTGGCAGAGTACTTCAAGAAGAGAGACGTCTCGACGAATGAGAATGAATATGAAACTAACACGAAGGTTCAAGGATTCAAATGTGTACTAAACCCTAAGGGAACAGAGGAAGCAATGGTAACTTCACATATTGTTTTTTGGTGATAATGTAAAGTTTTTACCTTACTGATTTGCAGTTACTTATGGCTATTTTTTTGTTAATCTCTTAAGGCGAATCTAGCCAGATGGGAACCTGCACATGGAAGCTTTAACTTCAGGCATCCATGGCAACAATACGTAAAGATAGGGGCTGCTATGCGGAGATGTGCTTATTGCCTTGAGAATCTTAGTATCTGCATGAACTATGAAACGGAGGTAACCCTTTCACATGTGTTATCATAGTTCAGACGCTGTGAAACTAAAACTAGTGTCTTCTGCTTTCAACAGGTACCAGATCAGGTCAAGAAGCATTTTAGAGAAGCCTGTATGAAACTCAGCGCAGCTTCTTCAAAAATCATGAGAGAATTAGCGGATATCTTGAAGAACACTAGAAGATCTTCAAAGATGGATTTTCTAGTGTTTGATATGAACTCAGCAGTACAAGAGCTTCAAGAGACCTTAAAAACTATTCCAATCCAAACCAACAAACCTGAAGAAGAAGAAGAAGTTCCATCTGCTGAGGACAGAACCATACCGATGACCCTACATGAAGTCCTTCCAGTTGCCACTTTGGTTTCCTTGTTAATCGAAAACGCAGCTAGGATTCAAACAACTGTGGAAGCAGTGGATGTACTCGCAAGTCTTGCAGATTTCAAACAAGATTCAAAAAAGAAAACTGGGGACAACAACACTAACCAACCACCACTAAGTTCTTAAATCACTTTCAATTACACTACATGAAGATCTTAAACCAAGTTTTCATGTATATATATATATAAGCCTTTTAGTATATGGTTAAGGCCAAAAAGCAAGTTATAGAACTAAATCTTGATAATGAAATCTAGAGAATCCTTACATTGTCACCATAGAAAAAACAAGATCATAGCTAAAAACATTGTCACCATAGTCTGCTTATGTACATGATAGAATCTATGTTCACTTGCAAACGCAAGACTCAAACGCCTTCACCTTTTCTTGAGGGTTTTAGTGCCGAGGTTCAGAGCCAAATCCTCAACAGGAACCTTGATCACATCGGTTCTAACACCAATGTCAGTAGCATACCTGCTCATACAATACATCCCAGCAGTGACCGTTGCTACACCAACAGGATTGGGAATCAACAACGTGAGAGGCGAAGAGAGGAGCGCAGCCAAAGGAGCGCCGAGAATAGAGCTGGCTTGACCGCTTCTCCCAACACCGTTCTTATCAAGAATGAGCAACCCCGTCTTGCAGTAGAGAGCAAAGTCTTCGCAGTTGTTCTGGAAGACGTCGTAGTTGCCGAACCCGTTCTGGAGAAGGTGCATTGATCTGTGGACGACTGTTTGAAAGGGATCAGATGGAGCGGTTGTGCAAGTGCCACCGCGGACTCTAGTCAGGAACATGGATGAGCTGACACCGTAAGTAAAACGGTAGAGAGAGCCGTTCTTGAGGAAACAGTCGAGGCAAGAGAGGAGTACTCCGCTGTTCGGTTGTTTGAATCCACAGTCAGGGTATGTTGGGCAAGGGGGTTCTGAAGAAGAAGAATCATTATTAACCTCTGAAGAAGCTGTAGAAGAAGAAGAAGCTTTCAAGCTTTGCTCAGGTTTGAAATGAACCACCTTACAACCACCAACAAACACACCTGTTGAAAAATGCCAACCAAAGCAATCAATCAACATAAGCATCACTAAGATTGAAGATCAGTCTCATTCACAACCATAAAGTCACTAACTTTGAAATGTAAACAAAAGCAACAACCAAAGCAATCAATCAACATAAGCATCACTAAGATTGAAGATCAGTCTCATTCACAACCATAAAGTCACTAACTTTGAAATGTAAACAAAAGCAACAACCAAAGCAATCAATCAACATAAGCATCACTAAGATTGAAGATCAGTCTCATTCACAACCATAAAGTCAATAACTTTGAAATGTAAACAAAAGCAATCAAAATCTCTTTGCTAATCACTATTGACTATGTAAGAGCAAGTAAACATCATAAAGTCAATAGCTTTGGTAAGAGGAAACCCTAATAACCACAAAATCGGAATCAATTTCACCAATTAGCAGACAAAAGATCATAAAGTCAATAACTTTGGCTAGAGGAAACGCTAATAACCGCAATTGAGAGATCAATTTCACCAATTAAGAAGAACCCAAATCGAGGATGATGATTCATTACCGTGGTGAGAGTAGGCGAAGACGGCTCGGTAAGTGTAGATGTGATCGCCAGGTTTAAGCTCGTCTCTATCAACCTTATTCGTAATCAGATTCATTGCTTTCTTGCTCCCTTTGCTTTGGAGCAGAGGAGGATGATGAGGAGATTCTGACGTCAGCGGCGGAGATCAAACGAAGCAGGAGGTTAGTTGAACAACCTCCGTTACGGAATATTCTAACGGCGTTAACTTTTAGTGACTGACGAACTGATGACGACTGCTTGCTTGCAGGGGTGATATGGTAAATGTAGCATGCGTGTTTAATCGCCCCATCGAGGCTTTTGTGAATACGACGACGTACTACGGTGTTTATCTAGGATTCTTAAATTAATTTTGTTAATAATGATGGGGACAAAAAAACATACAGATGATATGGCCAATGATTCTGCTGTTTAAGCAACAAGCTGATTGATGAATATGTCTGTTTTATTAATTTAGATTATGTTTCTACTGAAATAATGATACATGAAATAATATTTTTCCTAACAACTTTTAAAAGAAGTTTGTAAGAAAGGTACGGTTACACGTAACATATGAAAGATCTCTTAACATTGGACTCTGAATGGGCTTAAAGTGTACGTTTTACGGCCCAATAATCGAATAAGGCTTGAGTCAATCTCAACAACTAATTGATTAATTAACCAACAGTGATTAACATTTTTAATTGATGGAATACGCATATCATTAATCATATTTTTTACTTTCACATAGGAATATAACAGATGGAGTTTTTTATAGTATAATCAAATATATAATTGCACACTCTAAAGGCTATTTAAGCTATATGTATGATTTGAATTTTGAGATAAACAAAAAAAAAAACTAAAAGCGTAGTGGAGCTAGAGGAGAATCAATTCAATAATGAAAGAAACTTCGAGGAACCTCACTTTTTGTTGTAACCGATGATTATATTTATTTAAAATCGAATATGCTAACAATTAATATGCTGAAACCAGGCCGCAGATCTTCAGACAGCACTCCCACTGACAGACGTTCGCAGAGAAATTAAAGAGCCTTTAAAACTAGTAAAGAACTTTTGTGTGTTTTCTCATTGGTTATCTGTCTTATTAAAACCTTAAATCATTTGACTTTGCTTCTCTAATTAATTTAAAGAAACCAACGTTATTAATTTAATATACTAATGTGAAAGCAAAATGGAACACACGACTGAGCCGTACGGGAAAGGCAAAGACAAAGACGTAATAACGATTTAAAAGAAAGGGTATTATAGTAATTGTAAAATAAGGAATGGTTAACGTTCCGTTTTCTTTTTGAACAGCGAATCCAAAGGGACCACCATCACCCCACTAATACGGATACCAAACCTTCTCTTTTCTTTCTGGAAAGCAAAACAAAACCACAAGAAGAAAGAAAGTAATATATTCAATTCAAATATATATCAAAACCAAGAAATAAAGTCAGAGAAAGAAACCAAAGACTTGTCCACACCACTCTCCTGTCTTGTTTCCTTGTTACTGGTACTTGCACGAATCCAAAACTTTGAGAATAAAAACTTCTGCTTTGTCTCCAAGCAAACTTTCGGTCAAAACCATATATTTTTTTTTAATATTGAAATAGAGTTTCCTCTGCTTCTTGAATTTTCAATGACCAAAGCCTTTTAACTTGGTGTTCTTGGTGTTTAGGTAAGAGTACTCTGCTTTTTTTCTACATGCTCTGTTTCTCTCTCACTTTCACTCTGTTTTTTTTTTGGTTTCTGGGGTTGTATTATTCATTTATTCTCAATTCTTTACAGATCTTCCATTGATATCTTCTTTTGTTTTATAGAATAGACATCAAACCTTCATTACAATCTCTAACAACCGCAATTTTAACTGTTGTTTGACTACAATTTTGTTGCTTGGTTTGTAATTTTCCTCAGGGTTTAGGTAAGAGTACTCTGTTTTTACATGCTCTGTCTCTCTCTCACTTCTTTGTTCTTTAGATCTCCATTTGATATTTTCTTCTGTTTTATAGAATAGACATCAGACCTTCATTACAATCTTTAAAGACCGCAACTTTAACTGTTGTTTGACTACAATTTTGTTTCTTGGTTTGTAATTTTCTGCAGGGTTTTTGATAACTGTAGCTTCGTTCCCAAGCTTTTTGAATCAATGGAAGAGGAGAAGAAGTCTTTATCTCCGTGGTCGTGGTCCGTTGACCAATGTCTGAAAGAATACAACACAACACTAGACAAGGGTCTAACCACCGAAGATGTCCAAACCCGCCGTCAGAAACACGGTTACAACGAGCTAGCCAAGGAGAAAGGCAAGCCCTTATGGCATCTCGTATTAGAACAGTTCGACGACACCCTCGTCAAGATTCTCCTCGGCGCAGCGTTCATCTCTTTCGTTTTAGCCTTTCTAGGAGAAGAACACGGTTCGGGTTCGGGTTCGGGTGCAGGGTTCGAGGCCTTTGTTGAACCCTTTGTGATCGTTTTGATTCTGATTCTAAACGCTGTGGTTGGTGTCTGGCAAGAGAGCAATGCCGAGAAAGCGCTCGAGGCTCTCAAAGAGATGCAATGCGAATCAGCAAAGGTTATCAGAGACGGAGTTGTGTTGCCGAACATCCCAGCTAGAGAGCTCGTCCCTGGAGACGTAGTCGAGTTACATGTTGGAGATAAAGTCCCTGCTGATATGCGAGTCTCCGGTTTAAAAACGTCGACGCTGAGAGTCGAGCAAAGCTCCTTAACCGGAGAGGCAATGCCGGTTTTAAAAGGAGCTAACCTTGTAGTCGTTAATGATTGCGAGCTCCAAGCAAAAGAGAACATGGTGTTCGCGGGAACGACCGTAGTCAACGGAAGCTGCGTTAGCGTCGTCACAAGCATCGGCATGGATACGGAGATAGGCAAGATACAAAGGCAGATCCACGAGGCGTCGCTCGAAGAGAGCGACACTCCTCTGAAGAAGAAGCTAGACGAGTTCGGGAGCAGATTGACCACTTCCATCTGCGTCGTCTGCGTCCTCGTCTGGATCATCAACTACAAGAACTTTGTCTCGTGGGATGCCGCTGATGGTTCGTTCAAGTTTTCTTTCGAGAAATGCACTTACTACTTCAAAATCGCCGTGGCTCTCGCCGTGGCAGCGATCCCCGAGGGCTTACCCGCCGTGATCACGACGTGTTTAGCCCTGGGGACGAGGAAAATGGCGCAGAAGAACGCGATTGTGAGGAAGCTGCCGAGCGTGGAAACGCTCGGCTGCACGACTGTGATCTGTTCAGACAAGACAGGGACTTTGACTACTAACCAGATGTCTGCAACCGAGTTTTTCACTTTGGGCGGTAAAACAACGGTCACTCGAGTCTTTTCGGTTGATGGTACGACTTATGATCCTAAAGATGGTGGGATTGTTGATTGGGGAGGTTACGAGATGGATGCTAACTTGCAAGCTGTTGCTGAGATATGTTCGGTTTGTAATGATGCTGGAGTGTTCTATGAAGGGAAGTTGTTTAGAGCAACAGGTTTGCCTACTGAAGCAGCTTTGAAGGTTCTTGTTGAGAAGATGGGTGTTCCAGATGAGAAGAACGGTGAGAGTATCCAGGAAGCTACAAATGATTCAGACAACGGTAGCTCAGTGAAACTAGGTGTGTCTCAATGTCTGATTGGTAAACGTTGTCTTGATTTATTTGTTTATTGATCTTTTTTTTTTACCGTTCTTGGTAAACTAGCTTGCTGTGATTGGTGGAACAAAAGATCGAAAAGGCTTGCGACATTGGAGTTTGATCGTGTCCGTAAGTCCATGAGTGTTATCGTGCGTGAACCAAATGGACAAAACCGGCTTCTCGTTAAGGTAAACACAATCACTTCTTGTCTGTTGAAAGCTAAGAGAATTTAATTCATTTTTTTTTAAATGTGTTGTTTTCTAAGTATTTTAAAGGATTTGTTGGAGATTTTAATGTATTTGTCTAATTTTTATGTTTAAATAAATTTGCTAGAAATTAATTATTTTAAATTCTATAACCTTTTGAATCATTATACATTAAAAATCGAATAAAAACTTGATTAATGAACATAATAAAAACAAAACCAATATAGTATTATATAAATAGAAATTTTACGTAAGAAAAATCAAATAAATACTTTCTATAGTGAACTTTCCATTAAATTTCATTTAAATTCAATTGCTACAACATCCACAAAAAATGAATAACACAAAAGTTTAATAGAATTAGAGAATTGCTAAACTGAATAACAATAGAATTTGGAGGAGTTTAAGAGAATGATTATAAATATTTAATCCAATAACATAATAACTTTTAAAATTGATGAATAACATAATTGAATTATAGTAGAATTTAATGAAACCTAAATTCCTTCAAATTCAGTCCAATTTCTAAATTCAAAACCCCACATTAGCATGTTAAGTTGAAAATTTCTTTTTAAGCATTCTCTTTTTTTTCTTTTCTTTTTTGCAGGGTGCAGCTGAGAGCATACTTGAGAGAAGTTCATATACGCAGCTTGCTGATGGATCTCATGTAGCTTTAGATGAATCTAGCAGAGACGTGATCCTCAAGAAACATTCTGAAATGACTTCAAAAGGGTTAAGATGTTTAGGGTTAGCTTACAAAGACGAACTAGGGGAGTTTTCAGATTACACTTCTGAATCACATCCTTCACACAAGAAGCTTTTAGACCCTTCGTCCTATTCAAACATCGAAACAAACTTAATCTTTGTTGGAGTTGTTGGTCTCAGAGATCCTCCACGTGAAGAAGTTGGAAGAGCTATTGAAGACTGCAGAGAAGCTGGAATCAGAGTGATGGTTATCACTGGAGATAACAAATCAACGGCTGAAGCTATTTGCTGTGAGATTAGATTGTTCTCAGACAATGAAGATCTTTCTCAGAGTAGCTTCACAGGCAAAGAGTTCATGTCTCTTCCTGCTTCACGGCGGTCTGAGATACTTTCCAAACCTGGAGGGAAAGTGTTTTCAAGAGCTGAGCCAAGGCATAAGCAAGAGATCGTTAGGATGCTTAAGGAGATGGGAGAGATCGTTGCCATGACAGGTGATGGTGTGAATGATGCTCCTGCTTTGAAACTAGCTGACATTGGTATCGCCATGGGAATCACTGGAACCGAGGTAAAGAAACTAACTAACTTAACTGTAATACAAAATTGAGAGTTCAAACTTACCATTCTTATTCATTCTGAGGGGTGCATATTATGGTATTTAATAGGGTTCGGTTAGTGTGGATTATTCGGTTCGGGTAGTTCGTTTGGTTCGACATAAATCTTACTGATTTAACCCAAAATAAAATTTGGTTCAGTGTTCGGTTAATTCAGTTTTTGAGAACTCAACTTAAATTTTTTGGTTTCGGTTAGATTTTGGTTTCATTTTGTTAAAATTTCGGATAAGATTGGTTATTTGCGGTTAAATTCGATTAGTTCATTCAAAATTTGGTCAGTATAGTTTGGGTTTGGTATGGTAACAATTTTTTTAAACCTACGGAATCAAACCGAATTCATAACCGAAATAGCAAAAAAAAAAAACCGGTTCGGCTCGGCTGGTTCGGACAAATTCTAGGCCTAGTATTTACTGTATACTGTTGAACATTTTCAGGTTGCCAAAGAAGCTTCAGATATGGTTCTTGCAGATGATAACTTCAGTACTATCGTCTCAGCTGTAGCCGAGGGTCGGTCCATTTACAACAACATGAAAGCTTTTATCAGGTAAACAAAAGAGCCTTACATGCAAGTAACTGATCTTGTGGTAAATTGGTAATACCTTTCTTCCTATGCAAGTAACTGATCTTGTGGTAATAAATGATTTTCATTTCAAGGTATATGATATCATCTAACGTTGGAGAAGTCATCTCCATCTTCTTAACCGCTGCATTGGGGATACCGGAGTGTATGATACCGGTTCAGCTCCTTTGGGTTAACCTGGTAACCGATGGTCCTCCAGCTACAGCTTTAGGCTTCAACCCAGCTGATATTGACATCATGAAGAAGCCGCCGCGCAAAAGTGATGATTGTCTCATTGATTCATGGGTTCTTATTCGGTACCTTGTGATTGGTTCTTACGTTGGAGTTGCAACCGTTGGCATCTTTGTCTTGTGGTACACGCAAGCTTCTTTCCTCGGGGTTAGTTTGATCACGGATGGACATACGTTGGTCAGCTTCACTCAGCTACAGAACTGGTCTGAATGTTCTTCGTGGGGAACGAACTTCACTGCCTCTCCTTACACAATCGCTGGTGGGCTTAGGACAGTGGCGTTTGAGAACAACCCTTGTGATTACTTCACTCTAGGGAAAGTGAAGCCTATGACTCTGTCTCTCTCTGTTCTTGTGGCAATTGAGATGTTTAACTCGTTGAACGCTTTGTCTGAAGACAACAGTCTCTTGAAGATGCCACCGTGGAGAAACCCTTGGCTTCTTGTGGCTATGACCGTCTCCTTTGGGCTTCACTGTGTTATCCTCTATGTTCCTTTCTTAGCTGATGTGTTTGGGATTGTGCCTTTGAGTTTCAGGGAATGGTTTGTGGTTATTCTTGTTTCTTTCCCTGTGATACTAATCGATGAAGGTCTTAAGTTCATTGGAAGATGGAGAAGACAAAGAATCAAGAACAAAATCAAGAAGACGATGTAAAAGTCTGATTAAACACACAAGACAGTAGTAACGTTTATATTTATTATTCTTTTCTGAAGACTTTGTATTTTGATGTAATCTCTATTACAATCTTTAGTTGATTCAACAAGTAATTTCTGACAAGTTTTGTCGTACCCACAACAAACTAGTTAATTACAGATTCTCTCAAACTCCATCAAGACATCAAACAAAATCTCTGATGTGCCTCTTGTAACCAACATCTTGCTTGACCAAGACCGTCGCGTCAAGTGTACCAAACTTACCCAAAAGTTTTAATGGGCCTAAATTTATCACAAATGGGCTGGTTTTGGATTTGCGAAATAAAAGGTAACTATCAGCACACAAAACACCTGATTAGTGGAAAAGGCTTTTAAAAACAAAAGGGTGGCTGAGAGCATTGGCTTGCTAGCTTTTTAGCCTTTGGGGATCAAACTTTTGGAAGTTATTTCAATGAGAAAAAAAAAAAACAAAAGGGTTGGGGAATGTAATACTTTTATTTGGTCGAACTAGAGCAGTAAATGAAGCATACTAAAGAAGAAATGAATGCTTTAGCGTAATTTTTCTTGTCCGCGAATGTTTTTGCGTCTCAAATTATAACAACATTTTTTTATTTATGGTATTCTCCTTCAGTTTCGTAATATAATTAGTTTTGGCTAAAAATACAATTTAAAAAAAAGTATCATTTAATACATATATTACATATTATTAATCTATTATAAATAAGTATGTATATTTTTATTTAACACATATACTAGATATTATTAATCAATAATTATCAATAAATACAAAAAGTTATATAGAAATCTAAAAATAATTTATATTTTGAAACAAAAAAACATCTCTAAAACTACTTATATTATTAAATAGAGGGAGTATGTAAAGTTGTTACAATTTTTGTTTGGGACCATCCGTATAATTGTAGGTGTGGATTTATGAAGGTGCCATTGCCTTGTCCTTATTTTGCATGAGACATAAAGAGCGCATTTATAACTCATATTGTGTAGCTCAATGTAGTAGATCATACTTAACCATTTATAATATATTTTGTTATTTTTCTCTTAAAATTAGGGAATTCTATTATATAGATGAAACTTATTCAATATATTTCTTTAAAATAAAGTTCTTCAAATTTAAAGTGAAAAAATAATTTTTTTTCTCTAAATATAGAAGGAAAATAGTAATTTTTATTTTACAAAAAGAATATAGATGAATTAGAGTAGATTTAACTCTAAGAGCATCTCTAATGTAAAACTCAATTTTTTCCTTCAAAATGGAGTAAAAGTGAAAATAGAGTAAAATTGCTCCAACTCTGCTTCATTTCCCGCTCCATTATGAAGTGATGAACAAACAAAAAATAAACTACTCCATTTATGGAGTAAATTTCATTATGGAGTGAGATATGGAGTTGGGTTGGAGCATTCATTACTCCATATCCACTTTTACTCCATTTTAAAGGAAAAAATAGAGTTGGGATGGAGATGCCCTAAATACTATAACAAAATTAAAAATAACAATGGACTAGAAATGTTCTTCAACATATATAATACTTATTTCATTTTACTTTGACATTTTTCACGCTTATCAAAAAATGCATTTATATTATTATTAATTATAATTATTTAACCAATAGTATTTTCAGATAATTTAAATTATTTATAAGGTCAATACAATTTGCATTTATTATCAAACTGAATGATATGATAAATTGTACTCTCCACGTTTTTTTTTAAATGTCAATTTAACGTTTTTCATGCATGTTAAAAATGATTGAATATTTAAGTTTTTATTAATTATATATATTTGACCAATAATATTTGAGATAACTAAAAATACTTATAAAATCTATACAATTTGTAATTAATAATTATAATTTGCATTAAAATTTTAAAGTGATACTGTAACAAAACAAAAGTTAAAATGACACTTGAAAAACAGAAGGAATATTGAAAATCTAAACTAAAATTATTGGGAACATCTATGGTCATAGACAGTGGCGTGATGTTCCAAGTGAAAAAATACCCCATGCCATAAAGAAACAAGAGCAATGTCTTAGCATTGACCTTTTCCACTAATACTTCCAATTAGCTAAGACCTGATTTTACATATCATAATATATCTGTGCGCATATAATTATTGTGAATAATTACGAACTATATACACCTTACACTGATGAAGGGTATTTAATTTTGATTAAAATTTTTTTGAGGAAACTAAAAAAATATACTGTAGATGCTTCTCAGGTGTATATCACTGTTTAAGACTGGTGTGTGTTTCTATTATGCAAATGAATTAAAAAAAAATTTGAAAGCTGCAAATTAATTAATTGAAACGTTCATAATTGAGGAAGTGGGAACTTGCCAAGGTACCTAAACAACTATTTTCAATTTATATAACTAACTATTTCTGACGACTTTCTCTTGCCTTCTTAATGATCTCTCAATTGAATATCCAAAACTTCCAATTAAAACCTACATTCTACACTTAATTACATCGACATTCAACAATAAATAAATACAATATGTCATATTACAATATTACAAAAGACAAGCTAGGGTTTTAGAATAATACGGTGGTTCAGATCTTCTTAAAGCACAGCTCCTCCTCATCATTCTCTCATCATTAGGAACACCATCTTTCAGCACCATCTATTTCTATCTCTACCATCACTTTCTCTCCCTAAACTATCTATTTCTATCTCTACTTTATCACTTTCTCTCCCAATTAATATACACAAGTCTCTACGATATAATTGTTATTGTGAGTATGAAGATTGAAAAGGCTATTTCCGTTGAGGGGAATGTTGTTTGGATCGAGGATATCATCATATGCATAATGCATACATATAATTGTGCATATATGTAATTCTCGGACCAGGCTTCATCCCCCTCAACACGTTATTGCCTTCAATCACCAGAAACCACAAAACCTAATTATTCCCTTTTCGTATATGTGTGTAAGACAATCATCTCTTAACAATATTTTTTCTTTTGGGTCTCTATATTTTCATCCTTTCATCCTTTCTATGGTTACTTGTTTAATGGCTTACACTGTGTTTCTATTGATTTTTATAATAAATATGTTTATATAATCACCAAAGATGTTCAGTTACAAACTGTAATTGTTTCTTTCACGTGATAATCTCATTAGACATATACATTGGCAATGTGCATTTATCAGAGTTCAACACGTGAATGACCGCTTTTGTTAAGTGAGCAAAATTTGTTGAGCAACTCATATAATGCATGGATAGTGGATTAGGTGAAAAGACTGTAGGTTTCACCGAAGAGTTTATGTGGGTTTAGAGAAAATCACATGGTAGCCAAAAATTTATTTATTTTATGTTGCGTTATGTAATACAAAAGTCATGCTACATCTCTAGTCGATTTCCTAGTTATAAATTAATACAATAACACATTTTATGTCGAAATAACAAATATCGCAAGATTTTGCCAAGAGTAAGGAGTATTTTGATAGATATTCCTAAAACTAAATAACTTTCAGTTGCAATTGTGTCACTTTGGTTAGTTACTTAAAGTTTACATCTAACGGGCTACAACTAGCTAATGTAATGTGGTTATTATTTTTTTTTGTTTTGATGACCGTGGGGTTCCCAGGCGGTAAGTCCAGACTAATCCCCACGAGGCCTTTCACCCGGGCACGCACGGTTATAGGCGGGAAAGTGGCCAAGGCGACTCGAACCCAGGGCGGGCACTCCAGCCGGAGTTCCAATACCACTAGACCAAGAGCTCTTGGTAGCTCTTGGTCGTAATGTGGCTATTATGTGAAGTGAATTGTATAGATAAGTTCTTAACTTACTGAAGCTTTTGACTATGAGGAAAAATAGTTAGAAGAGATTAGAAGAGTCTTTTGTTTTTACTTTGTCAAATTGCTTAATCTTTTTGTCACAACTTTTCCAAGTATTTATTGAGATGTGACATCTTCTCGCGATAATTTAATCGCGACTTTCTGCATAGACATAAATGCACATGTGCTAATACTGGATGTTGGTCTGAACCAAAAATTTGTGTTGCTCATCGGGTAATGTAAATATCAAGTTTTTAGGTTTCGAACAAAAAAAGAGAAAGGATAAGATCTGATTCAGTTATACACACTAGATTTATTTGGGTACAATCGTTTTGCTTTAATTACAACTAGAACCTGATCCGCGCGCTAGCGCGAATTTGAATTTTTCGGTTTTTGGTTATTTATTTAACTAAATAATGTATTTGTAATATTTGATGTATTATATTCACCAAATAAATAATTTTTTTTTGTCATCTTAAACCATCTATTTACGATGAATATTCGATATCATATAAAAAATTGAACAAATAGACGTAATTAGAGAATTGTAGACGATATATAAAACAATGGTTATTAATGTAAAATATGAAGAAATAATATATTATGACTTAATATGGCATAAAAGATTATAAATTAGTTATACATCTTTAAAGAAAATAAAATGATTTTTAAACTTCTATGAAAAATTTAACATATAAAAAGGGCGATGAATTAGTCATCAAATTGTAAATAATTTCATAATTTTATTATAAATTATTTATAGTCTTTGTTTTTCGTCAAGATAATTATTAAATGTCCATAACATTAATATGTTAAAAGACCATATTATGAAAACCCATGTTGTAACCGTTTTTTTCCAGGAAGTGTAACCAAAAAAAATTACATTTAACTCTTTGTTTTGTTTAAGTTTGTGTCGGTAAAAGATTAAAAAAAAAATCTCTCTTTCTTTTTCAATGTTCAATTTGAAGCTTATTATGCGGAAATCATACGCAAATATAGGCAATTGGTTGGAATCTCAATATCTTTATATTCTTATAAATTTTAAATTCATTGTTTCCTTTTCTGCAAGCAAATCAATTGCCGAAGTAATAGATCAATTAGTTGGAATCAAATCTATTCTTATAATTAGTGTAATTATGGTTACAGTTTCTATATTTAATAGATACATTAAAGATACGACATTGAAGATATTTTGTTTTGATTAATAGAAGATATTGGATTTTGAGTTTGTATTTATTGATTTGTTTTTTTATACAGTTTAGATAATCAATGGGATGATTTGTTGGTTGATACATCTTATAAAGAAAACGAAAACTATAGGTGGTTTGAATATTGTACATCGATCGATGCATGATGTAAGTTGACTATATAAAACTTGAACATGATCATTTCAAACTAAAGTATAGGTAGGTTATATGCATTTGTTATATTATAGTTAATATATTTTAAATATTACATAAGTCAAGTGATTCACGTTTTCGTAAAAATAAAACTCAAATTCATTATTGGAACGTACTTGTACGTAATAAGCTACGTTAAATATGATGTATTTTTAGGTTTATTTAATGACATTAAGTTTAAATTTGATTAAAGAAAACTCATTAATTTAACTGGAAAGACAAACATTAAAATGGGTAGGTTTATTTAATGACATTAAGTTTAAATTTGATTAAGAAAAACTCATTAATTTAACTGAAAAAGACAAGCATTAAAATAGGTTTTTTAATTTAATTCTCAGTGGCATTGAAATGTAAATAAGTTAGAAAACTTAAGTGTATTTTTTAATAGGTACTTCTCTTTTAATAATAGAGATTTAGAAGTTATGACTGATGTACAAAAAGAGATGCCATCCTTGTTTTGATAAAAGTAATTGCTTTTGCGTTTATTATTATTATATTTTTTGGTTGAAAGAAATATTAAATTTGTCCTATAAGATCCATGTTATGATATGCTTTGCACCATGTTGAAGATCTGTTGTAATCTTTTTTTTCCATAATCTACATAATTTGTGTTTTCTACGGTTTGAACTTCAGACTTTATGGTGTAGATGCATTAACGAACCTTTAGTCAAACCACTTGGCTAATGGATTTCCACGCATAAGTTTGTCTTTAGAAAACGAATTCTATTTCAAAAAGAAAAATGACTAATTTCCCAAACAATTCAATATAGTACAGCCCACAAATAGCTTCCCAAATAATAAGGCCTACTTTACGACCCATTCTACTTTTCGTTGGACAGGTTAACAAAATATCTGAAGTTACATAAACGAAGCACTACCTTTTGACATATTAAAGTATTTAATTTATTTTGGGTGTAAATTAATGTATTTAATTTCAAGTGGGAATTTACCTTTATTATTTAATGTTTAATAACATTATTCGCTAAATATTCATATTCCAACAATCTATGAGGTTGTGGCTTCTCTGTACAATGATTCGTACTTCCATGTAACAATAATAAAATGTCTATTCAAAAGTTTTAATTGGAAAATATATATCAAAACTGCGTTATATTGACACCACCAATTTTGTCGAACTTTGGCTTTTTTTTGTGTTGTCATATTACTGGGTCCATTTAAGTTTCTTTAGCAGAAATTGATATACAAGCAATAAAAAGATAGTTGTGTGGAAAATACTTTGTGGTAAAGACTAAAGGCAACATGTGTATATAATTATATATTAATAATATTTAATACTTTGTGGTAAAAAGTTCATCGATAAGATTCCAAATATGTAAATCAAACGCTAGCTTTTGACTTTTGTTTATTGATACGATACGTTTCAAAAACAAATATAATTTAATTTGGAAAAAAGTAAATATACGGACGACATGACCGGCCATTCCTTTTTCGCCGGTTTGCAAGAATCTAATTTCCCTACCACTACACCACCACTTTACTTTTTTTGGTTCTTTGTCTTAATGATTCTATATTTCTGTTGATATATCTTTGGAATAAATAAAACATTTTTTTTAACGCTGGATAATTATGCTATTACAACTATGAGAAATATTACAGACGATTCTACAGCCGACATTTCTACCTGCCGTATTAGGATTCACGCCTGACTGCATCACCTGAGCCGCCCTATGGGATCCATGCTTGACGGTACTCCTTGCGCCATGCTGCAGATATCTTGTAAGTTTTTTCTCCTTTAATTCGCATAATTCCGTCTTCTCAAGGAATTGAAACTCAGACCTCTTGGTGTAAAATCATTAATGAATCCTTGGTCAAACCACTGGACCAAAAGAGCTTCCACGGCATATTTTTTTCATTACATGAAGAGAAATCTATACTTACTAATGATACTACTAACAAAACCACATTTTAAGCGACATCCTAGCAAAAAAAAAATTATCCCCAAACAATATTATCTATATCTATGTTTAGTAGAATAATTAAAAACTCTTTGTGAAAATATGATTTATATTTAACCTAGTAAAACATTGTTCTTAATTACTTCTTAGTTCCTATACTTTGTCTCTTGGTACTACTAAATGTATACATTCGCATACATTACTTATATCCGATTATGGGTGTCATTATCTCCGTTAATCCACTAATCCAGGGTTTAGCTGGATTGTCTTTTAAGTTTTGATGATGACACATAGAGAAAAGAACTAAATAAAGCACCTAATAATACATACAGGATAAGATTGAACTTTTCCTGAGTGCTTAAATTTGAAGTAAAGAATATATTTTCTTAATTATATCATTATTCATTATGGAACTAAAATTCGGCACATATAAAGCAAATTATGCGCACCAACTTTGCTATATATACAAGAAACGTCTTCTCTTATAGAACAATTAAAGAGAACAAATGACAAACATAAAACATTTTCTTCACCACCCTCCAAGTCCTACAACCTTCCAAGAACAATTTTCATTCACTTTCTAGAGAAATCAAAAGCTATTTTCCGGGGGAAAACCAATCAATATGGGAGAGACAGAAACCATGAAGACAAACTAAACCTTAATACATATATATTATCTATATACTAATATTCATCCAATGGGCAACGGAGACAAACTCATCAGTCACTGGAGCTTCCATATTCCACGCCTCCATTATCATCATAATCATAATCATCATGAGCATGATCATGAAAAGGTACCAAAAGGGTGTTTGGCAGTGAAGGTAGGACAAGGAGAAGAGCAAGAGAGATTTGTGATTCCCGTTTGGTATTTTAATCATCCTTTGTTTGGACAACTCTTGAAAGAAGCTGAAGAAGAGTTTGGATTTGCTCAGAAAGGGACAATCACGATCCCTTGTCACGTTGAAGAGTTTAGGTATGTTCGAGGACTGATCGATCGGGAAAACTCCAAATTTCTCGGTGCTTATAATACTCTTGGCCACCATCACCATCACCATCCTCATCCTCATAACCATCTCATCCGGTGTTTTAAGGTTTAATGGTATTCTTATATATACTAAATAATTGTCTCATGTTATTGTTGATTATAAATAATTGTCGTTCTCCATATCTTATCGCATATGTTGTGTGGATTCTTGTTGTTGTTCAAATGTATGTTTTTACGATGATTAACTGTAAGCTTGGCATGATAATATTGAAAATAAACATTTTGTGATGATAATAGTCTAAGTTCGTAGGTTATTGTCATGGTGATATATGTTTACTCAACACACTTTTCTTTTTGGGGAACATGGGTCGTCCGGACCCGAAAACCCAACTAATAGATTTCGAACCCGGGATGCTTAGCACTTTAGCTAGAATTCTCAGATTGTAGCTTTTCCAACTTCTACAATATATTATTCATTTGGATGAAGACGTGATTCAATTGTCATTTCATATATATACCCTAAAACACAACTTCTACTTTGCTCTTACATTGATAAAGATATGTGAAAACAAGTTTCTTTATATTTTATAAAAAAAAATCCTTTTAACTTTATTTTTATCTGATCAAAATTTTCTTTAGTTCTTGTTGTCTTCATTCAATTTTGACGGTCATAAAAGAAACAACAACTGTTATACATAAAATAAAACTTTAATCACACTTTTGGTTAAAGGATAAACTTAATATAATATCTAACTAGATTTTGATCCGCGCATCCGCACGAGTGTATTTTTCAAAAATATGTTGCTATCTGTTTTTATCACTATTTACGATTGGGCAAAAAACTCGAATCCGAAGAACCGAACCGATTCCGATCCAAAAAAGTAGTACTAAACTCGAATCAAAATTAATTAAATATCTGAATTATTCAAAATTTTAGTATTTAGAGAACTGAAACCTAATCAGATCCGAACCAAAGTATTTTGGGTATCTGAATCCGAAATAGATTTATATATTTTTATATATATTAATTATTTTTAGACTTAATGTACATTAAACATCCATAATATATATGATAATTTTAAGTTGGGTTAAATACTTGAAAATATATACAAATAGTCAAAAGTAAATATCTAAAATAGTTAAAGTATACTCAAAACACCAAAAATACTTAAAATACTTATTGATTCTCTGTCCAAATATTTAAGCCAAACCAATTTATATGTTAAGTTTAGGTACTCTAACATATGTTATTTAAATTCATATGTAATATATTATTTTGTTTTTTAGATTTTGAGAAATTTAGAGTATATAATGAATTTAAAAAAAATCTAAAATAGTTTAAATGGGTTATTCCAATCCAAATCAAATCCGCAAAGATCTGAACCGAACCCGGACCGAAATTTAGAAATATCCGAATGGGGCTGAAATATTTGATTCCAAAAATCCAAAACCCAAACAGACCCGTCCCAAACCCGAATGGTTACCCATACGTCCACCCCTAGACACTATTATATATTATATATGTGTCGTCATATAATTAATCATATTTTATAAGTACCATAATACAAGTAACCATATAATTAATAGTATTTTATACGTACCATCATATAACTAATCACATATATTATATTGAAATTAAGTTTTGTATTGTATTTTTCTTATATATATTGAAAAAAATATAATGGTTATTTGAAAATATTTTAGTAAAAATCAATTTTTGAACATATGTATATTTTCTAATAGTTTTTTTATATAAATCAACTTTAAATTATTATTTTGATTTGAACTATGTATATCAAGTAACATAAAATCATTACTTTTTAATATAAGATAATGAATTTCTAATTTTTCTTAATAAGATAAGCCAATTACTTTTTTTTCTTAATATATTACTATCAATGTTTCCAAACAACATGATTAATCTTTTTTTTTATCCATGCTGCCAAACAAAAGCTTAAAGTACTTTTACTTTAATAAGATAGATACGTTAATATTCTCTTCTTGATGTTAATACATGTACACAGATTCGAGAATTTATTTATGTTACATATTTTATTTTCATGATTTTTTGAACGAACATAAAAAAATCAAATAGTGATGGATTGAAGAATTATGAAAGTGGAAAGAAATGGACGAGACGTGATGAAGACCTCAAGTCATCATCAGAAAAGGAGAAAGAAACCAGGAGTAAATCAGTGAAGAACATTAAGCTAAGGAAAGCTAAAGAAGCCAACCAAGACATAGGTGCAATTAAAACGCCATATCTTACAAACCAGGAGGAATTTATCAATGAAACCAGTTTTCCTGGATTTTATACTCAACAAGAGCACACAGCGAATTGGTTTCATACCAAAAGGAGTAATAGTTTAGGAGATATGCTATTTACAAGTCAGACTATCTACACTGCATCCGAACTGGTTCTTTTTAAGGAAAGTAATTATTTGCTTAAAGAGTGTGCAACTCAAACTCACGTGTGGAAACCAGGAGATCATTAATTACATCTAAAACCACTTTGAGAGTTGATACCATGCACTAAACCTCACTGGACCAGCCAGATTCTTCACCATCTAAGCTTGCCATTTTTAGAGCCGATTTGCTTTAAATCCCAACGGCTAATTTTCTACACTCTTGGCTGTGATTTGGCGATTTGTTTCATCAACCCGAATCTCCAAGGCTCCTAGGATCTTCTCCAAGTTGTCCAGATACAAGCAGCTCAACACATTTTCCATTTTGGCTGAGATTCTCTCATTTAAGCCTAACGGCTAGTTTTTGATATTTTCATTATGTGTCCATGTTGTTTAGCTTTCTAAGTATTTGTATTGAGCATTATATAAGCCCATTAGGTCCCTCATTGGAAGGCACAAATCTTTTACCTAAGAAATAATAAACTTTTCAGTTTCATTTCTTTAAAGTCTTTGTGTCTTTGAGTCTTTGAGTTATCTTGATCATCAAGCCTTGTGTGGAATCACTTGTCTTAGTGATTGGCGATTGAGGCTGCTTGTGGAATCAGGCTGTTCTTCTTCGTGGTTAATTGTGGAATCCTTTTCTATTCGAGATCATCATCATCACTCCCATCCAGTCGGTTTTATAGTCGATTAGATCGATTAGAAGAACCACCCCTCTTGTAGGATCGATCATCACTTTGATCCAAGGTGCTTGTAATCCTTTGACAGCTTAGGACTGCATCAAGACGCCTTGACACTTGCATGGCCAGAATAGCAATAACCCGGTCACTATCATCCCCCTATATAGTATTACCAAGAACCTGTTTATATTACTTTAACAATTACCATTTCGATTTACCCATTGGAATTGAGCGCTTCAAAGTATTCTCTCCATCTCCATACCTCACGAATCCAGTTGATACAGCCAAACTTTATAGCCTTTATTTTATTCACCAAAGTTTATTCGCTACTATAAAGAAAAACTCGTCAAATATATGAGCGCCTATCTGTTTATGTTGCAAGTTTCAAGTAAACTGTGGAAGTGGAAGTCTAAAACAACAAACTTCATACTTACATTTATAGATAGATGCAAATGTAGAAATTTATGACGATTTGAAAAAACAAAAACAAAGTTGTTTAGTTATTGAAGTTTTATCTTAAAAGTGTTGAGGAGGATAAACATGTATAAAAATCTCATGTTTTATCTGGGCTTAGTAGTCATAAAAGGTCCAATGGGAATATGTACAAATGGGCCCATTAAGGCCCGACTGATGCACACGACATTGGGTCATTTCGGGTATACGCAAATCACTCTTTGTTTCCGTCGCCTAACACATTTGGAACGATTCTCCTGCGCCTCGCCGTCGTCTGGTGATTTAGATCGAGGTTAATCACTCTTTCTCGAATCGATCTTTCTAGTGTGTGATTTTAACCGATCTCCTCTCTTCTATCTAATGATTCTGTTGTTGTTAGTCGTCGAGGGTGATTAATTTCTCTTCTATTCGATTTTCGCACGAGATCTATAACTTGTCTTCTTCACTATCAAACAATAGATCTCAAGAACGAACGATTAGTCATTGATCGGCTTGTATGGATTATTACATATAGACTCAGCTTTTTACAATTTGATTTGTGTCATTTCCTTGCTGACGTGGCTTGGTTATATTTTTGATTATTGTTGTTTAATCACGTGATTAACTTTCAGGTTAAGAAGTAATGTCAAGAGGCAAATACATAGTCGGTGCCCTTGTGGGATCTGCTGTTGTTGCCTACGTCTGTGACAAAGTCATCTCCGATGATAAGATTTTTGGAGGCAAGTTACAAAACAAAAACAAAAGTTGTTAATGATATGTGTAGATAAGCTAAATGGGTTTGCTTTTTTTTTTTAAAAAACGTAGGTTCTACACCTGGAACTATTACTAACAAGGCATGGGGTGCTGCTACTGAAGAGAGGCTCCAAGCATGGCCTAGAACCGCTGGTCCTCCTGTTGTGATGAACCCTATCAGTCGCCAGAACTTCATCGTCAAGTCTCGCCCTGAATAAGTGCATCCTTGTTTCTTATTTGATACGGATTGATTCATTTGCTCGCTATTTTGGCAATTTTCTTTTGATTTTGAGGATCGGGTATTTTTCTCAGTAATAATTTGTTGTGTATGGATGGATATGATACACATTATTGATTCCAATCTTTTCCAGATGCATTGCTTTTTAAAGTAGTGTTTGTTGATTTTGACGATAATATGAAAGTGAGCCAACAAGAATTGAGAGCAATTTCTTTTGCATTTTGCTTTCATCTAGTTCAAGGAGTTGCACCTGGTTTAGTCAGAAAAGTTTTGTGGTCGTTTAGTGTATCAAGTTTTAGAGTATTTTGCTTCCACTCCTGTTTAATCAGAGAAGAGATTGGGATACCTTACTCCGATTGAGCGTGGCTGACTGGTTCTTACACCATATCGAACCAGTTCAACCAATACTATACAACAAGGTTCCCATTCCACACACATCCATCTAAGAACTCGATCAAACTTGATTTGAGGTATGCTTTTAGTGATATTCATTGTCAAATGCTCATCTTTACAATCAGATTCTATAAGCTCCCAAGACCCAACAAGCATTTAATCTCATAATCATTTAAAAAAAAAATCATTAATTACTTTAAAAACTAGAAAAAAATAAATAAATTATAGTTGAGCTCAATAAACAACAACACAACAAAACCACTGTAGTCAGGTGAAAAAGAAGCAAACAACATTTGGGTTGTTATTATCTCCAGGCCCATTAAATATATGGCAATAAAGAGCCCATTAAACAAATTACGAAAAAACAACGGAAGCTTCTGAACGAACAAGAAGGTTACTCCAAATCGGTAGGACTAACCAACACGACGACGAATAGAATCGATTCCTCCACCGTCTTCCTCCGAACCAAGCAAACTCCGATCCTTGATATATCCCCTCTCAGCCACCGTGGCTCCGGATATCTTACGACGGCTGTTCCCAGCTCGGACCCGAAGACCCGCCCCGATCATCCCTTTGACCCGGCTTGAAATGAACCTCTTCCGGTTCTGCTCCGGTCTGAAAGTCCTCGGCTACTTCGTGATCCTTCTCGTCATCACCTTCGTCGCCGTATCTTACTACGCCGTCGTCGTCAACACATGGTGGCCGATCTTGATCGAAAACAACCATAAAGCTCTCTCAGCTCTCGCCTGCTTAATCATCTTGGTCTTCCACTTCTTGGTAATCTCAAAGTCTCATCCTTTAGAATTAGGGTTTTAATGCTTAAAGTCTGATCCTTTCAGATTAGGGTTTTGAAGTTTTGGGGTTTTGATGCTTAAAGTCTTATCCTTTGTAGTTGATAATGCTGTTGTGGAGCTACTTCACTGCTGTGTTCACGGACCCTGGCTCTGTTCCTGAGCATTTCAGCAGAGAGCTTGTGGTTGTGGGTGATAGTTTGGAGGCTGGTGCTTCGACAGGACAAGGAGCTTTAGGTTACTGTCCGAAATGTAGGAATGTTAAGCCGCCTCGTTGCCATCACTGTTCTGTCTGTAAGGCAAAACTCAACATAGCTGCTTATGCTCTGTTCTGCTTAGTGTTGCAAGTGACCAACGTATGTTATGCAGGTCAAAGATGTGTTCTCAAGATGGATCATCACTGTGTTTGGATTGTTAACTGTGTTGGAGCGCGTAACTACAAGTTCTTCCTTCTCTTTCTGGTAATAAACTTCTTTCAGTTTGATATTTTATGGTTCTGGGAACTATATGTTTGCTGAGTTCTGTACCGTTTCTTGATTTGTAGTTGTATACTTTTCTGGAGACATTGTTGGATGTTGTTGTCTTGCTTCCTAGTTTCATTGAGTTCTTTAGCCAAGCTATAAAGCATTCCTCTTCTCCGAGTCAACTTGCTTCTCTCGTTCTGGCTTTCGGTGAGTGTAGTATGGTTCTTTTACCTGGAAAGTGCTGAGCTTTTTTATCTTTATCTCATTTTCATTCTTTATGTTTCTTACAGATTCTATATCCCATTGATGCAGTTCTTAACTTAGCGTTCGTTCTCAGCCTTCTCTGTTTCATAGTCATGCATCTCTCTCTCCTCTCAAGCAACACTACTTCAGTCGAGGTACGTTGGCTTTCTATAAACAAAATCTAAAGCTTTGAGCATACGATTCTCTTCGCTGAAGTCATTGTTTTTTTCAGGTTCATGAGAAGAGCGGAGATGTCAGATGGAAATATGACTTAGGAAAGAAGAAAAACTTCGAGCAGGTGAGTCTTCTTGTGGATCCTCCTTTTGTCTTCATCACTCCATGGATAACTTGATCAAACTCTTTACGATTTGGCTGCGGTGAAGGTTTTTGGGAAGAAGAAGGCGTTTTGGCTCCTCCCTTTGTATTCTAAAGATGATCTCCATAACATAACTTCACTTCAAGGCCTTGAGTTTCCTACTCGTTCTGACATCGACCCTTGATTCAAACAACAATTATTCGACCAAACATCGTTGATAACTCTCTTCTCAAATTGTATCTCTGAAAACACACTACATTGTTGTAATAGTGAAATTGATTTGATTCATTTGTTACTTTATGCTCTTCAGCTTACCTGATATGAGAACCAGTGGTTACTTGTTGTACAAGTCAATAATCACAAGTGAAATAGATTTGATTCATTTCATGTAAATGTGATATGAAAATGAACATAACTTTACAAACGAAACATAAACTGATCAGCACACTAGAAATTAAAAGTTATTGAAGTTAACTGATATTATTTAAAGTCTCATAATTTAAGAGAAATAAGATCATACCACTCAACCCTAACCCCCTCACCAAGTCTCCTTATCAAACTAGAAACCGTAAGTTTTCGATTTCACATTTTTATAACACAAAGAAACAAACTACAAACAGACACATCCAATACAGCGTTCTCTTCTTTTTTTTCTACTTGCTTCTTTTGTCTATTAGCTGGGCTTGCTGCTAGTAGGGCCTGTACCTTCGGCCTCCTCCTCGGCTACCATCATGATCATCACTGTTCTCTCTCCCTGACCCTCTGCTTGAGCCATTATTCCGGTCACCTCTTCTGGGTCGCTGTGGTGGTGGTGGTGCCATCTGCATACCGGGCTGCTGCCTGTACATACCATACAACCCCATATCAGTTTTCAACAGTTATGTTCTTAGGATACAATGAAACAGCTTTTTAGTTAAAAGAACAATTTGACTTACAGAACATAGCCAACTCGGCCATCAGGAAGAAGCATTGGAACCATTTGCATCCCTGTTGGCATTGATCCTCTACCATAGATCATTGGCTGCTCAATACAAAATTTAAACCAAAGTTTACACATCAATTGTTGATCATGGTTTCTTATATAAGATGACAAACATGTATTTTCTTTATAATACCTGACTAAAGCTACCGGCAATACCCAAACCAGAGCCCATAGCACCATAAGCAGGCGCAGCAAAACCACCAAACGTGGGGAGCGCAAAGGGAGCAGGTGCAGGTGCAGCGCCATAAGTATAAGAAGAGTCATGTTTCCTCTCAGCTTGGGGTTTAGCAAGCACAACTTCTAGCGGTTGACCTGTAGTTTGCAATACTCAAATGACATCTCTTGGGACCAAATAAACCAACATTTTAGTGTTATAACAATTTACCGTTGATTTCATATCTCTCGGAGTCTTTAACAGCCTTCAATGCACTCGACCTTTCAGCATAGTGAACGAAACCAAAATCACGCTTTCCACCCTTTCCAGGAGGTGTGACGATCTTAGTCACTTCCCCATGCCTCTGAAAGAGTTCTTTCAGTTGCTCCGTTGAGGTGTTCTCTGGAATGTTCTTCACATAAAGAGCTTTCACCTGAGTACATAGCACAAAAAAGTGATTGTCAAAAGAAGTGCTAAAGAGAGGACTTTGTGCAGATAGAGTAAACCCTCAAGAGTACCTGAGCAGCAGCAGCTGAATTCTCAGGAGAGCTTTTGGGGTCAGCCCAAGTCACAGTTGGAGCGTTATCCTCAAGCTTAAAGTTAGAATCAATCATCTTCTGCCTTGAATAGTCAGCACATGCATTGTTATAGTATAACACAAACGCAAAACCACGGTTACGAGTGGAGTTTGTTGGGTCCTACAGTCACCAAGAAGACAATTTAGTGAATGAATCAAGCAAAGATCATCCTCCTAGATTTGATCAAAACTTCTTACTTTTATGAGCTCGATGTTCTCCACTCCAGGACCAACCTCCTCTATGACTTTCCTAAACTCATCCTCAGTCCAGTTCTTTGGGATGTTACCAATAAACAATCTATTCTTAGTTTCAGAAAGGGAGCACCTTATGGTTTTCCCCTGCACAAAAAAAGAAGAAGATAAGTATAACGTAAACCAGCAATGATGGATAAGTAAAGGTACAGTTAAGAGTTGAGATTTGCCTTAAACTCTTTACTGTGCAACTCCTCAATGGCCTTTTGTGCAACGTCTTTGGTTCTGAACCCTACAAAAGCATAACCTTTGCTCTCACCAGAGTCCCTATCTTTCATCACTCTCACCTAACAAAAGAAACAAGTTAATAGTTACAAAGAGTTTCATGCTTAGATAGTACACAAAGATTGTCGTTGTTTCCAACCTCAAAGATCTCGCCTATTGCTTCACATAGATCCCTCAGGTCCTCTTCTCCAACATCTCTTGGTAAGCCGCCAATGAACACTTCAGAGCCATGAGGAGGAAGTGAGAGAAGATGAGAGTACTTCTCCCTTTCGTCTTCATCAATAGGAGACGCTGGTTTCTCCTCATCTTCAGCCGTCTCGATATCGATATGGTTATCATCATCATCTTCAGCCGTCTCGATATCAATATGATTATCGTCATCATCTTCAGCTAACTCCTCCCTACCCCCTCCTTTCCTCTCACCACCATAATCCTCCACTTCACGTTCTTGACTGCCACCACCTTCTTCTTCATCATCATCATCATCATCGTCTTCATCGTCTTCTTCTTCCTCAACAAACTCCTCTACTTGCTCCTCCTCCACTTCATCCTCCATATCACTGTAGCTCCCTTCCTCGAAATCCACACGGTCGTCAACATCTCGCGCGTCAGACATATCTGGTCATCCAATAACCATGCTTTACTGTTAACTTAGGAAGCTCAGGTGAACCACATCACACAAAGAAAGAGAGAAACAGAATTGGGTGAAATGAGAAATGCTCTTTCTTTAGTTTTCTTTCTACACAGAATAAGAGTGTTTGATGTTTAGTGAGAATGAAAAGATAGTTAACGGTAAGGAAGTAAATGCAACAAAGATCAAAACTTTGTAAAGGTAAAAGCTTTTTGTTTGATTCTAGATCTTGTTTTCCTTAGAAGCCCCAAAAATTATAAAGCAGTCAAATTTTTAACAGTACCCAGAAGCTCATCCAATCAAATTCGAGATCGTGACTCGCACATCTCCCCAGAAAACAAAATTCGAGCAAAACCCATTAACGGAAACAAGATATAATCGGGACCCAGAAGCAAATTACTCACCAGATCAGCTCAGAAACAAGGGAAAAATCTGAACTTTTTTTTTTGTAACTAGGGTTTGTTTCATTTTTATTTTTTATTTAGGGAGGGAACAAAAAGAGATCTACGAAACAACCAAAACATATTATGTATAAGAAAAGAAGAAATGGAGAATTTTGTCGGCATACCAGACTCGTGTGTGTTTTTGTTTTCGAATTTGGTTGAGAGAGAGAGAGAGATATCCGACGATAAAAACTGTTTTTTTACTCAACAAGCTCGTCGGCTCTATATCTTCTTCATCTCCGGTGGTGGAACAGAGAGAGAGCCTTTACCACTCACAATGGGCTGTGATCACCTGTAACGCACACTTTCCACAACCCTAATCAAAACGCTTTTAAGGCCCGTTTAATTTATACTCGGCCCATGGCTTTCTAATTCTCCAGCCCTGCGGTTTTTTTTTTATCAGGTGTAGATGAAAACTGCGTGCTGTTTTGCGTCTCTTAGCTTAGCTTAGGCTTGGGCTTCCGGATCCTCGGATCGAGTTCGGATCGGATCTTATCGGTCCAGATCTTTCGCATCCTGGAAATTTAGACCCATATAAGTACCTATAAATTTCCGGGTCGGATGTTATCGGTTACAGGTCTATAATTTCAATATCCGTAAAATACTACTAATTTTCGGGTTGTTTCGGATTTGGATCGGTTCGGGTATTTAGGACCGGAAAAGGATTCGAAATATTCAAACTGGATCCAAAAACTCAGAAAATATCAAAAAATCAAAAAATACTCGAATAACCGCAAATATCCAAATATTTACCCAAAATCAGATCCGAAAACCTAAAAGATATCCGGAATTTTATCCGTATACCCGAATTATACTTTTTGAAAATCTAAAATTTTATCCGAAATCTAAAATTATAACCGCAAACCAGACACAAAAATTAAAAAAAAAATATCTGAAATATCATAAATATACCGAGTTACCTAAATATATCTAATATATACAATAAGTTTCGAATTCTTCGGGTACCCGATCGGATCTCGGGTAGGACCCGAACTGTGATCCGTGGATCTAAAAATAAGATACCCAATAAATACTTTAGTTTGGATCCAGTCCGAACCTGTATTTTCGGATCGGTTCAAGTTCGGGTCTTCTGGTGCACGTTAAATGCGCAGGTCTAGTAGCTCAGCTGACTCGATTAATAGAAAAGCTGAAAGAAGGCCCAATTGGTTCAAAAGTTTAAATGGGCTTTTCTGAGAAACCCTAAGCCTAACATTTCTGGGAGGTGCTTTATTTATAAATCTCGATTGAAACACTGCAAACCCTAGTCTTGTCTTTTGAGCGGCGCCATCCAAGAAATTTGCCGAGTGTTCCAATCGCAATCTTAGGTACTTGTTCTTCTTCTTTAATGTTTGTTCACAAGTCCTCTGGTTAGATTTGTAAATGGTTTGATGTAATATATATGTTTTTCTTTTGCTGTTTTCTGAGATTTGAAACTGTTGTGTGCTGTCTTTGTTGCAGAGACAATGTCGACGGTCGGAGAACTTGCTTGCAGCTACGCTGTTATGATCCTTGAGGACGAGGGCATTTCCATCACGGTATATCCTCTTCCTTTAGAACTCATCTCATCTGCTAGCTATTTGTTTCATATAGTCTGTTTACCATTATTGAAACTTCTTTTGCTCGAAATCTATAATCATCTGCTAGTGTCCTGAAAAACATATTCTGTCTGTTTTATTATTTGTGTTAGTATTCGATTTAGTCTGGTTGGTTTGATATATCCATTTTGATTTGGGAGTGGCTTTGTTATGTGTTAAATAAGTATGTTTTGCTTATCTTTATTTCCTTTACCCTATTATCAACAGTCTGACAAGATTGCGACTTTGGTCAAAGTCGCTGGTGTCGAGATCGAGCCGTACTGGCCAATGCTATTCGCCAAGATGGCCGAGAAGCGTAACGTCACTGACCTCATCATGACTGTCGGTGCTGGTGGCGGTGGAGGTGGTGCACCTGTTGCTGCTGCTGCCCCCGCTGCTGGTGGAGGAGCCGCAGCTGCTGCTCCCGCCAAGGAAGAGAAGAAGGACGAGCCAGCAGAAGAGAGCGATGGAGATCTTGGATTCGGCTTGTTCGACTAGATTTCTCCTTTGTTTCACTCCTTATTATGTGTTCTGTTGCTTTAGTTAATCTGAGATTTTCATTTTTGCCATTTTCGAAATTGCTACTACACTTTGGTCCAGTTATATTATGTACTCCACTTCGAATTTGCAAGTCTCTTTTCTGATTCGATCTTTAAATTAAGAAATTATGAATATATAAAGTCAGATTATGATGCTCTGATAGTTATAAAAATCTATTAATGTTGTCCTAACAGAGTGAATAATTAAAAATATTGTCCTATCAGTGTAAGCAACTAAAAATGTCGCCTAAATAACTGATTATGATAATGTCATGAGATTAAGAATTAATGAATTATATAGATAACTGATTATGTTGCTCTGATGTAAATAGTTAATCAAAACCATAATAACTAATCATAATGTTCTAAAACTATAAATAACTGAAAATGATGTTCTGATAGTATAAAAGCCTGAAAATGATGGTCTAAAAGTATAAATAACGAAAAATGATGTCTCAAGAGTATAAATACCTTAAATTCCGTCTAAGAGTGACACACTTTCAACCGGAACCTTCTACCTCACAGAGAAGCTTCTCTTCTCTTTTTTTTTTTCTTTCCCTTATTGGGTCGTTAAAGCGGACTCAGATCGTCGGCTAGTGCCGGCGGTGAATGCTATCGGACCAGAGTTCGAAGGGCCAAATCGGCTAATTGACTTTAAAGGGACTAGAGAAAGTTGAAAGAGAGATGAACAAGTCGCACGTGGAACTCGATCTCGATTCGTTTCTAGTATCCGACTCCGACTCCGAACCCGATTCGGATCCTTCCTCCGTTCCTCACCGCACAGTCGACGAGATTCTCAACGACTCCAGCTCCTCGTCTCCCTCTTCTTCTCCACCACCATCTCCGCCGCCGTTGCTCAACCGCCGGAATCAAAACGCGAGACCTCAATCCGAAATCCATCGCTTAACCGATCCGACGCGGCGGAATCCGGCACCGAGTACTTCGTTGAGGCAGTTGCCGTTGCCGTCGCTGTTCGCGGGAGTGAGGTCCAATGTGAAGCCGGGAGCGGCGCTTGCGGCGGCTGTGGCGGCTTCCAGATTGGTGCCTACGCCGCACGCTGCTATAATCAAGTCGAGGAGAGCTATTAGTGCCAGTAGCGAGTTGCTTTTGGGCGCTGGAGAAGAAGAAGATCATGAGGTCTTATCATCAAATGGAGATTCTGCTGGAATTGCTGCAGATTCCGTTTCTGTGGAGGATAAGGATGATGGAGCTACTTCACTTGCAAGTCAAGATAACGAAGTTCAAGCTAGTGATATTGCTGATTATGAGAAAAACTCAAAGCCTGACTTAGTCACTGCCTCCTCTGGTGTTGATGTTGAAGAAGACGTCTCTACAGAACAAGAGGGGATGACCACAACGGAAGCTCTAGTTGCTGATGCTGCTGTTGATGGAGTGAAAGATGAGACAATGTTTGTCGCTCCTTCTGCGGAGTCTTCAGAGTCTTTACATTTGAATGATTCTGATGATGTTAAGGTAAGTAATGATGAGGAGTCAAGTGGTGGAGATGTTAAGAATGATGATTCAGATGTAACTATACTAGATTCTAAAGAAGAGGAGGAGGGAGGTGATGATGCTCTGGTTCCTGATGATGGGAGCTCAGTGTCCGGCATTTCGGAGCTTGTAGAAGAGAGGATTGAGGAGATGGAAAAAGAAAGGATGAGCAAAAGGGAGAAGCTAAAGTCGCGATCTTTTAGGAAGCAGCTTGTCTTGGCTGAAGAGTTTGAGAAGAAACAAGCATATACTGGTTTGCATTGGGAGGAAGGAGCTGCTGCTCAGCCAATGAGACTTGAGGGTGTTAAGATTGGGTCGACGAATCTAGGTTACTTTGATGTTGATACTAGCAATATCGTCAGCCGAACCGTTTCGTCGCAGGCATTTAAGCGAGACCATGGTTCTCCGCAGGTTTTGGCTGTTCATTTGAATTTTATCGCGGTGGGTACGTCCAAGGGGGTCATCGTCGTTGTACCTAGTAAATATTCTTCTGATACTGCAGATCAGATGGAATCAAAGGTTGTCTACAACGTTACTTATGTCCATTTGTAGGTTATGTGCTCAAATTATTCACATCTATGTTTACAAAATTGTAGATGATTTGGCTTGGTTTACAAGGAGAAAGATCGCATTCTCCGGTTACCTCAGTTTGCTTCAATCAGCAAGGGGGACTCCTGCTAGCTGGGTATGGTGATGGACATGTTACAGTTTGGGACGTGCAGAGAGCGTCGGCAGCAAAAGTGATCACCGAACACACTGCACCAGTAGTATATGCGTTTTTTCTAGGCCGGGATTCTCAAGGCTCTCGCATATTCAAAATAATTACAAGTGACACTAAGGGTGTTGTTTTCAAACATACTTTCTCTTGGACTCTGCTGTTGAATATGTATACAGTAAAAACGCAGGTAAATTTAGTATTTTTTGTAAAGTTATGTTTGCTTGTGATTTTGTGTCTGTTTTCGACGGGTGTCTTGTTCAGCCTTACTAACTTTGATGAATGGGTTTGTACGCCTTCTTTTGGTTGCATCAGTGTCTTCTCGATGGACAAAAAAATGGAATGGTCCTATCGGCATCACCTCTGCCTGATGAAATTTTTGGAAGCTCCTTGGCCTCTTCTAAGGCGGGTAACACTGCAACGCCATCCAGCAGTATAAGCAGCATGGTCGGAGGTGTTGTTGGGGTGGATTCAAGTTGGAAGCTCTTTAATGAGGATTCGTCTGCGGTGGAAGAAGGGGTTGTCGTATTTGTAACCTATCAAACTGTATTGGTGGTAAGGATTCCCGATATTTTTTCATATTCAATGTACTTTGGCTTCTGGAAATGATCCTCTTCTGTTTTCTACAGGTAAAGCTCATTCCAAACTTGGAGGTGTATGCGCAACTTCCTAGGCCTGAAGGGGTTCGGGAGGGTTCCATGCCATACACTGCCTGGAAATGTTCAATTGGTAATCATGATTCTCTCCCATTAAAACTTTGTACGTTGCCTATATTGTTTTACTTAACCTTGTTTAAGAAATTTGCAGAAAACTCTTCTAAGGAGGCTGAAGATAGGGTTTCGTTTCTTGCCATTGCCTGGGATCGTAGAGTTCAGGTTGCCAAGTTGGTAAAATCAAAATTAAAGGAATGTGCCAAATGGTCGCTTGACAGTGTTGCCATTGGTGTGGTTTGGCTGGATGATCAGGTGTGTATACGAATATAGATAAGTATCTAAGCAAATGCATGTTCATGAGTTCTCTGTTTTTCTCTGCATACTCAGTTGCTGGTGATCCCAACTGTGACGGGCCATTTATATCTGTTCACAAGAGATGGTGTGGTAATTCACCAGACAAGCTTTTCTGTGGATGGTTCTTCGGGGAATGACCTGATTTCTTATCATACGTACTTTACAAACGTCTTTGGAAATCCTGAGAAAGCTTATCACAACTCTGTGGGTGTCAGAGGGGCTTCAGTATACATTCTCGGGACTGCACGTCTTGTTATCTCCAGACTTTTGCCATGGAAGGAGCGGGTTGATGTTTTAAGGAGAGGAGGTGACTGGATGGGTGCTTTTAACATGGCAATGTCACTTTTTAATGGGCAAGCTCATGGGGTTGTTGACCTCCCCAAAACTGTTGACGCCATAAGGGAAGCAATAGCACCCAGTTTAGCAGAGTTGCTACTTTCCTATGTAGATGAAGTATTTTCTTATATCACAATAGCATTTTCCAGTCAGATTGAAAAGAATGGAGTAACTAATGAGCCAAACAGTGGAACCAATAATGTCAATTTAGAGATAGAAGAACAATACAATCGTGTTGGTGGTGTTGCCGTTGAATTCTGTGCTCATATTAACAGGATGGATTTGCTCTTCGATGAGATATTTTCTAGATTTGTGGCTGTACAACAAAGAGGTATATATTTCAGATATATCCATCAACTTCCTTCTTTGGTGCTACATTTTATCAAGGAAGGGATTTAATACCATTCCAACTATTTAAATGTTTCAAATATGACTGAGACTAGTTACATATAGGTTATCTTGTTCGGTTTCTTTCTTCTCTTAACTCCTTAAAGAGCTTTTAGTCTATCGATCTTGGAATAGCTTATGTTGGTATCCCCTTTGTTTAGTGCCATTTTCATAATGCATACACATATATGATTTGCTGCGTAACATGTATCTTTTCCGTTACTTTTTTAAAAAATTCTTATAGTAGTGCAGCATACACGTGCTTTGGAACCTGCTGTTCTTTTTGCGCACAGTGTGATCTTGGTTTAACTGGTTGTTGACTATTAACTTCCTTGTGTCTAGATACATTTTTGGAGCTTTTGGAGCCTTATATTCTAAAGGATATGCTTGGATCGCTTCCTCCAGAGGTATCTTTTGTGCAGTTATAATTTATTTCCTCAAGAGTTTCGTGGTATTTGTTTTGTAATTTTTCTTTGTTTCATCTCAGATTATGCAAGCTCTGGTAGAACATTATAGTAGGAAAGGATGGCTACAAAGAATTGAGCAGTGTGTTCTTCACATGGATATTTCTTCCTTAGATTTCAATCAGGTCTTTGCAGACAATTCCACGTGTCCGTTTGGTCTTTTCTTCAATAAGTTGATGTAGTATTATGGTTGAATATTGATATTTTCCTCATTTGTACTTAGGTTGTCAGAATTTGCCGTGAGCATGGGCTTTATGGGGCCTTACTCTATCTTTTCAACAAAGGGTTGGATGATTTCAGGTCACCTCTGGAGGAGCTTTTGATTGTCTTCCGGAACAGTGAGAGACAAAGGTCTACAGCCATTGGGTATGTTATGTGAATTCGTTGCACTTTGTTCCGGCTGATAAAACTTATGTGCAAACTGAACTTGAGAGTCCCCCACCTCGCTAGAGGGGAAAACCTAGAATTCAAAAGGCCCATTCCTTTCCATCTAACATGATGATAATCCTATATAACGCATATATGCATATAGCTAATTGCAATATTTTCTGTATAACGCAATATAATTGGTTACATAAACAAAGCTATAGTGTTCGGCCGCAGTAGTGACGAGACTTTTTTCCATCTGTTTCTTATTCAGGTACCGAATGCTTGTTTATCTAAAGTACTGCTTTCTTGGTTTGGCTTTTCCACCAGGTAGGATTTTACTATGGTTTCACTGAATGTTTTGATCTGCAATTGACCTAGTATGTTATCCGGTGATAACCTATTAAATTATATAGTCATTTCCCCCTCACAAACTTAAAATCTTATTTTGGGTTTTTTCTGCAGGGCATGGAACCCTGGTTCCTACGCGCTTACCATCCCTTAGGGCTGAGTTGATTCAGTTTCTACTGGAGAAATCAAACTCCCACGAATCTAGTCGATGTGTATCATCTCCACGGATTTACTTGAACCTCTACCATCTGCTAGAGCTGGATACTGAAGCCACTTTAGATGTCCTAAGATATGCATTTGCAGAAAGTGAAATGGTAGATCATGAGACCCTTTTGCTGGAGTCTGGTGAAGTAAGTTTAGAGCCCAAGACCGATGGCAGTATCCCGGAAGATAGATGTAACGATATGTTGATCCAGAATGTGATAGAGGCCCTAGTTCATATTATTGATGGGGGATTTAGTCAACTTGATGAATCTGGGGATCCAGATGATTCAAAATCAGATAATAAGTGGCCCTCTAAGGAAGATACGAGTCATCTATTTGAGTTTGTTGCATATTACGCAGCACGTGGAAGAGCTAGTATTCCCAAGAGCGTATTGGCACAGATTTTAGACTACTTAACATCAGATCACATTCTTCCGACTTATAACATGTCTCCTAAAATGAGAGAGAACCAATTTCTAAACCTTCTGCAAGCCGTACCGGAGACTGATTGGGATGTAGCTTATGTATCTCAGCTTTGTGAGAAGGCACATTTTTATCAGGTATCCTTTTGGTAGACTTACAATGCTCACTCTGAAATATTCTCCTTAATCTCTGTTTATGGTCTTTAATTTCCAGGTCTGTGGCTATATTCATACTATTGGTCGACGGTACGTTGCTGCTTTAGAAAGCTACATGAAAGAGGCAGAGGAACCCATACATTCGTTTTGCTCTGTGAACAAGATGCTTTCGCAGTTGAATGGGAATGAATTCACTGCTTTTCAATCTGCAGTAATTGATAGGATTCCTGAGCTCCTTGAATTGAGCAGGTAGCTAACTGTAGGTGGATTTATTCTTCTATTGATTAGGTATAGTGGACTCGGATAGTATTTGAATGTCTGGCTTTTTTGCAGAGAGGGAACATTCTTCCTGATCATTGATAATCTGAAAGACAACATCACACGCATTCAAGAGCAGCTCCATTCTCATCCAAGAAGCATGTTCCTTTATCTCAAGACTGTCATTGAGGTTCACTTGTCCGGGAGTCTTGATTTTTCTCGTCTAAGAAAACATGAAGCGGTGGACAGTTTGGGTGAAAACACTAGAAGGAATATACCCAAAGAGGCTGAGCTTTATTTGGAAGGACTTAATAACTTTCCCAAATTCATTCAAGATAATCCAGTCAATGTGACTGATGACATGATTGAGCTTTACTTGGAGGTATAGCCCTTATGAAAACCTTTTCAATTGAATCTCTCTCTGCTGTCTCGATTTTACCTTAAAATGCATTAATTATATCTTAAAGGTAGCTATCTTCTAACAGATATAAGATCTCTTGGAAGTCCGCCTCTGGAAACTTTTTTTTTTCTTTTTCTGCTTTATGACTGTAATTACAGAAGCGAGTGAGCTGTTGTTAGGACTGCCAAACTATCCTTTCCCTCTTTAGTTGTGAATTTGAAAATGTTTTCAAATATTCTGCAGAGTTTGCAAGATTATAATCTCTTTGTGTAATTTTGCAGCTATTATGCAAGTATGAACCGAAGTCAGTGTTGAGATTCCTCGAAACATTTGATAACTACAGGGTAGAACACTGTCTACGCCTCTGCCAGAAATATGGAATTGCAGATGCAGCAGCATTTCTTTTGGAGAGGGTCGGTGATGCAGCAAGTGCTTTGTCACTCACACTCTCTGGACTCGGTGAAAAACTCGTCGCGCTTGAAAACGCAGTGACTTGCCTTATCTCAGAACTAAAGCTGATTGCTAACGAAGTAGCCACCTTGGAGCAATCCACTAGTGCTCTAGAGTTAAAGGAAGTCCGTACATTTCTTAACAGTAAAGAAAATATTCTCTGTATGGCTCTCTCATGCTGTTTCTTATCCTTCAGGTAAATGACATACAAGGTGTTCTGCAAGCCTGTATAGGATTGTGCCAACGCAACACTCCTCGCCTTAATCCTGAAGAGTCTGAGATTCTTTGGTTTCGCTTTCTTGACACGTAAGCCTGATAATACTCACTCTTTATATATGCATTTAAAATCATGTTGGAGTTAACTAGCCTGTAGCGAGCACTACTAGCTATTTATTGAGGCACATGATGATCGTAGTTTTGCCCCCTTCATGCTCCACGCAGTTTCTCAGAGCCTTTGATGGATTCATATCGGGAACCAAGGACTGTCGATGAAGTAAACAAAGGCACTTCCAGTGTTAAATCATTGGAACTGTGTGTAGATGAAATAGTTGACACAATCAAGTGGAGGATTCCACGATCTAATGTCGCCGGTACACAGATCCTGAGGAAGCTCATGTCTCAGTTTATCAAAGAGATTGTTGAAGGAATGATAGGATATGTTCGTCTTCCAACAATCATGTCAAAACTTCTTTCTGACAACGGTACTCAAGAGTTTGGTGATTTCAAGCTTACAATACTGGGAATGCTTGGAACATATGGCTTCGAGCGGAGAATACTGGTACAATCTCTTAGTTGGTTAATCTCTCTTCAGATGTTTTATTAAAACTATTTTCTGGACAGGATACTGCAAAGTCTTTAATAGAAGAGGATACATTTTACACCATGAGTTTACTCAAGAAAGGTGCTTCTCACGGTTACGCACCCAGAAGTTTGCTTTGTTGTATATGCAATTGTCCTCTCACCAAGACCTTCTCTACTCTCCGTGTCCGTGTTTTCAACTGTGGCCACGCAACGCATCTGCAATGTGAAGTGTCGGAGAGTGAAACATCATCATCATCATCTTCATCAGGTTGTCCTGTTTGTATGACCAAGAAGACCACACAGAGTTCATCCAAAGGTAAATCATTCTACTTAGACTATGGACTGATAAGCACAGTTTCTTCAAGCACCGGCACTTCACAACGCGCTTCGCCTTACTCTTATGAGAATGAAATGATCGATCATTCTCATAGCCAGCAAATATCACGAGTAAGCAACCTCTCCATAAATAGATGTTTTGTTATAACTCAAAATAATAATAATGCATAACAGTAGACCTTATTGTTATCGTTTAACGCTGCAGTTTGAAATGCTAACCAAGCTACAGAAAGATCAGAGACTGGTACAGATAGAGAGCTTGCCTCGACTAAAGCTTTCGCCTCCTGCTGTGTACCACGAGAAAGTGAGCAGAGTCTCGGGTTTTACACCGGGAGAGAGCAGTGGTAAAGACACGAAACCATCCCAAAGTGGACTGATGAGTAAGAAAATGAAAGCGAAAGGATCTATCTTTCGGCCAAGACTTGGTAAGTCTTTTGCTTTTGTAGACCAGTAAGAGTATGGTAAATGGGACTATGATTGACATTGATGTTATGTTTTACGACTGTGTTAAGCTTTTGGAAAGGACAAGACGAGCAGAAGATAAGGAAGTTTTTGACCAATTTGATATCTGAAACCGGTGCGGCCTAGTGACAGCAAACTTGATTGGCATGAAGGACTCGAGAGTTGTTATGTGGTGAGACTTTTTTGTTCTGTTGTGTAATTAGAAGAAAAAAATTAGTGGAAGGTAACTTTATTTGACTTCTTGATGTATTGTATAGTAGTTACCAAAAGAGTAATAAAATTTACAAGATACTGATGTTTATAACTCGCTAGTTGTTGGACCAGTTGTTCAGCAAAAGTAGTGCGATCTTGGTGAAACAATGAATTACAGTAAGCCGTTGGGTCTTCTTGCACGTTATGTGTGCTCATCATTACATGATATGCATAGTTTCTTGTTACTCGAGATCTATTATGGCAAGAACAATAATCTTATACAATAAAGTAGGGTATGCTCTCTCCTCCTTCATACTATTCTCCTTGCGCCACGTCACTATGGTGGGAGGGGCAATCGCCGACACGTGTCGACACCTAAAGCTGTTTGCGATTTTTGGTTTTCTGTTGGATTTCTTAATACATTGATATGATTTGGGCTTTTATTTCTTTTGCACATTTAGCCCAAACCGGAAGTCCAAAGTTAAACACACGTGTTGGAAACCCACGTGCATTAGGGTTCCTCCCTCTACCGTCTTCTTCTAGCGCCGCGAACTCAACGATGAAAACACAGAGAAGCCTAAAGCGACGTTCCAACTACATAACGTCTCCACCATCCATAACTCTGTTCTTTACTCCTCGTTACCCGTAATTAATCCACTCCTTTCACTAGAAACAATCAATCTACCTCTTCGTATCCCACCGTAACCGGCTTCAGCTTCAGCTATAATTATGGCATCCCAACTTTCTCCAATGTACAGTTCATCTCAAACGAAATTTATTGACAGAGCGAAAGCGAAGGAGGAGGAAGATGCTGATGCTAAGCATCTCGATTTCAACAAGGAAGTTGGACCTGGTGAAGAATCTGAACATGATACGTTTCGCCTGCCAACTGAAGAGGTAACGAATCTTGGTTCCTTCCGTGAGAATGAGACAAGAACTAACTGCTGTTTTGTTATGTGTCCAGGAGCTTGAAGAAGAATCTCGTGGGCCACCTGATCTTCCTCTACCGCAAAGTAGAATCAAAGAGAGTCAGTAACATTTCTCAAAGTTTGTTTCTTTATATACCGTTGAATGTTTGTATAATAGTCATTTCATGTTTCTTTCAGTTGTTAGAGCTCTTTCGAATTTTAATGGTCTGAGGCTAAAGGGAGCGAGCAGGAAAGATTGCGCTGAACAGCTCAAATCTGATCTTGCTTCTTATTATGGCTATAGTCTTCTTATTGGAACTTTGTTTGAGGTTTATTTACTCTCTCTTTTCTTTTATTTCAAGTTCCTTTTTTTGATGTTGCCAATGCTCTCTACTTATGGAGGTTGAATTGGGGTTTTCTCATGCAGCTGTTTCTTCCTGTTGAACTTATGGAAATTAAACTTATGGAAATAATTGATGCCTTTGATAAGCAAAGGCCTTCATCTATCTGGACAAACACACTTAAGGTGATCTTGGTTCTGATATATCCTTGGTTATATCCTTCATCTGATATATCCTTGGTTATAGCTTATGTCTTTTGTTGTTATGCAAGCGCGATGTTTGTTTTGTTTTTAGACTCGGAGACGGGATCTTGCTGATGTGCTTTTGAACAGAGGAGTCAATCCAGACCCATTAAGCAAGTGGTCAAAAGTAAGTTGTGCTCTTAGATTGTTTGTCATATTTTATGATTGTTCCATAGTTAACATGTTATACGTATTGTAGCTCGAACTTGTAGTTTATGATTCACAAGTGCCAATCGGTGCTACTCCTGAATATTTGGCTGGTTACTACATGGTTAGTGATCTTCTGACCGGTGCATGCTCTGATTTTGGGAAGCCCGTAATGTCAAGAAAGGAGGAGAACTTGTGGGGTTGATACATGCGATTAAAATTGTTTATGAACTTCATATAAGAAGTGGGATTCAATCTGATGCCATATGAGGTATTTGGGAGCAAATATTGGGAATATGCAGAAGGCGCTCTCCACTGCGATGTTAATATATCAATCCCTCCGATTGTTTAATCTAAAGTTTGTCACCAAAGTCAACAATCTACTTTTTTTCTTTGTCGTTTGTATATTATGAGTTAAACATGTGAAGACATATGATCAACTCATTCAGTTTTGATTATAATGTATATTAAGAACTTTAGTGCGTTTCAGAAAAAGTTGACTTTGGAAGATCAAAACAAGCATTTCTCTACAACCAGAGAAGGGCTTAATATACATTACGCTGCAGTTTTTTTTTTTTGAGCAACTCGCTGCAGTATCTATATCTGTTTTTCTTTATCATATCACCATCAACTAACTTGAGTCGATTACTGGTACTTTCCAAAACCATATCTTCCAGAACTGATACTCGCCCAAGAATACTTTGATAGCAACCGAACTTCTTATTATTGAACTTACGTATATAAAGAAAAATCAAATTTGTAATCGACTATCAAATGTTTGGAAAGAAACAAAACATTTTTATATTTTAGTGGAATCAATCCTAAATTAACATCAACGTCATGATCCTCTAAGAAATACAAACCTTTTTGGATTTTTTTAATTTATTCTCCACATAACTATTTAATATTCACAAATTGTGACCTTAAAAAATGATAATTGTCCGCAATAAAATGGAAGTAATAATCACGTGAATAATAGAACCTGGAAGGCTGCAGGAAGCTGAAATCATGCTTGATTAAGATAACCAAATCAAATCACTAATGTAAAGAGGCACACTAAATGCCTATAAAAGTGAATAGCTGGATTACTACAAGATCTATATATAGTCTTATGAATCAATTATTTAAATCAGTTATTTCATTATTATAGTTAAAGATCTATAGTCTTATGAATTAATACAAGAAATATAAAATTATACACTATTTTAAATATATATATTTTATATTTTTTTTGGAAATTCGTTACATTTTTTGGAAAATTCAAAATTTAGAAAAAAAATGTTTGATCATATTATTAACATAGTTCATTTGGTTTTCAAAATATCGACATATATAGATTCAAACAAACATATCTATAAAGAATAATAGTTACTATTAGGTTTTAATATTGCTTAGCTAACTTATAATAATAGATTCGCTGTTTTCCACCGTTTCAATTTATAATTTCAGAAACTAAAAGAAGAAGATAGTGTTATTCGATTCAATAAATTAGCGTACAAAAACAATTATATAATTACTATGTTAAATATAAGCAACAACTGTTTTAAATAATAATTCAATATATAACTACTAAAATTAAAGTAGACAAATAATAAATAATTAAATTTTCATGATTTTTAAATGATGAAATAAATATATGCTATGTAAAAAGAAAAATAAAATAAAAATTTAAAAATTATTATTATTTTTAATTAAATATAAAATAAATATTTAAGATTCGCAGGAAAACATATTTCTCAACTATATTCAAAAAACACAAAAAGAACAAATTAGATGGTATTAAATACTTTATTCAACAACTATAACTCAAACGAAAGCATTGACAGCTATGATGGAAACTCTTCAGACACAGACCCTGACGTCTATTTCAAAAACCTTAGCCTACAATTTTTTTCAGCGGAACCACTCCGGATGATGAATCGATACATTTAGTTAATTAATCAATGTTGGGATAATGACAATCCAGAAACTCATTACACGGAGGGGTTAAATCAATACTTCTTCCACCTCAATCTCTCAAAAACTCCACCATCTTCGCCAATCCGTAAACTCTGATAATGATACATATCTTTATGATATATTAATGTTATACATAGACAATTTTGAAGAGGAAAAAGAATTTTTGAATAAGCTATCCTAAGAAAATAATCAATTCAAACCCGATCAATGTAAAAGCATGATTAATAATTTATTTACCCGATTCATGATCTTTTTGAAGACAAAGTATTTAACCAATAAAGCCCCCAACAAATTGTCACATCTTTGACATAAACAAAGTAGGCGAAGATTGTTACAACTCTAAGAGGATGAAACAATTTATTATTTTCCTTTAAACATGATATCACAAAAAAAAACAAGCATTTACATTTTAATATCAACTTTATTTTATGTTTCAGTTTCAAATGAATTTACTTTGTTATGACTATCAACTTTTTATTCTACTTTTATTGAATCAAGCAGTCACAATTACTTATACTTTTCTACATTGATCTACAAAACTTCAAAACAAAGTAATACACTACTATCACTAATCACTATCAAATAGATAATAAAAAAATATCATTTTCTTTCAACATATATTCATCTTTATATTTTGAACATATTTTCTTTACTAAGACCATAAAATAAATTGTAATTTCATTTAAGTATAAAATAGATGAACCCGGCGCGTAGCGCCGGAAGACCACTAGTTAGATATAGCCGGAAGACCACTAGTTAGATATAAAAAATGGTTTTAAAGCCGACGCTTAAGAAACATCAATGATAGAACCTTGCTTCCTCGTAATATACAAAACCGTGGAAGTCGTGAGATTCCGAGCCAAGCCAATCCGAATATACAAAACAAAAAACTAGGGGTTTTAGTTTACCATCGCAACACTTCGAATAAAAAGTTATGCTAATTCTAAATATTTTCTCAATGATAGAACCTTGCTTTCTCGTAACATAAATTGATTTTTTTTAACCACATAAATTGATTTGGACGTAAGAAAGAAGTAGCTGATAGATGATTTAGGCTAAACTTTCTCTTTAACTTTAGCTTTTTTGGAAAATAAAGTTACTTTTAAAAGTTATTTTTCTTATTAATCAATAATGACATTTATATGTTTTAATACAAGTTAATCATAACCATAATACAAAAAAAATAGAAATGAAAATACTAAAACATAAAAACTCATTAAGTAAAATATTCTAAGCAAACTAGTGGTAGGCAGACTTTGGGATTACTAAGCAATCCGGGTTCGAAGACACCACACTACACTTCACACGCGAATATGAGCTTATCTTATGGCCCATTTGAATACCCGGAGTGAGAGTCTTTCATTAGGCTGCACCACCTCTTTGGAGATTAGTTTGAGCTTCTTCATCGACCTGGATACTCTAAAGTTAAAATATATATATATTCTAAGCAACCCTAACTATTGTGAATTTTTCTTTGTGTTTGACGCATTCTTGATGAAATTTTATTCTCCTGGTCACACACAATATGCAGTGTGCTGCATTCTTATATAGGGTGTGTATTATATAAGTATCATTAAATCGGGAAACTAAGTTCAAGAATTTGATCACCATTTTCGGTTTCAATGAAGGATTCTTAAGTGAGATGAATCATTTCAGGTTCAAATGACGAGAACTTGGTCATCCTCAAAGTGATTTTGTTATCTCAATTAAGCTAAAACATTCTGCTGTTCCAGAGTCAGCAAATTCAATCCTATGAAAGCGTGACACCACGAGTAAAACAATAAATAGTCATTACAAGACATGACATGAGCCAAGTGAATGCTATTCTCATGTCTCTGTATCGTGAATTAAACGCTACTGAGAGATTCAAGATTGATAAGCCTTATACATCGCATGTTTAGGGAATATATCTAGTTTCGACAGCCGACCCTATCCTGAAACAATATGCACAAAATAAATTCCACATTTTTTATACGTGTGCTTAATATATAGAAAAAATGGAATGTAAAAAAAGAGAAAGATATATTATTGATCATGCAGATCCTCGTCTTAGGAAGATTTGACATCATGTAGTTAGATAGTGATTTAATATATAAAGGGTAAGAATCAAACTTTGTCAATTGGTTTTGGATCCTAAACTCATGATAAGCCTCAACTTACATTTTCTTGCCAAATAAACTTAACATTATGGAGAAGACTTGTCAACAGTTTCATGAGCTTTGTAACAAGACCAGAGATAGACGATCCTTTAGCAAACGATCGATTGATTTAGGTTCTTATATTTTTGTAATTTTAGGGTTTTTTGATCGAGAAATATATTTAATACTCTTTTAACTGAATTTATATATATATATATATATATATATATATATAATGTTTTTTTTTTCATAAAAGATGTTATGAAATGAATAACAGGTAGAGAAATTGGTGTTGTATTATATGAGAATTGACATATCACGAATTATAAATAACAAAAGAATTATAATAAAAAAAAGAATTATGATAAAGAAAATTAATTAATAATATTGTAATTTTATAATATTCATATTATCCATATTTTTGTATTTAATTGACATTGTTAATTTCTCTGTTTGTTTTGGTTTTATCCACGTTTGGATAAATGGGTAAAATAATGAACTTTTTTTTTTTGAAACACTGGGTAAAATAATGAACGTATTCACCATTATAAAGCTTAGCATAAAATACATCAATTAGTTCCAACAGTTAATACATATGTCTTTTCCTTGAATCAGATATCATTGTTTAGAGTCGAAGGATTCAAGTTGATGCCATGAAATATCTGAAGTTTTTTTTAAGAAAACCACCAGGAGAACTTTGATTATAAAATGAAGAAATAGAAGAAACTGATACACACCATATATATATATATATTATTTCTTTTACACACTATATATACATATTTTATCAATTATCCATATTCTTAAACTAAGTTTGGACTAACAATAAATTTATTCCGAAGAATAACTGACCGTATATAGTTTACCTGAAAAAAATAAAACGTTTCTGGTTCTAGTTTCCTTTGCTAGGACATCAGCGTGAGCACTGAGCTCTGGGAACGTCACACACCACACCATATATATATATATATAGCTTTTCGTCTCCTTGATAGCTGGAAGTTCTCCAAAAGTATATTCTCTGGATCTTATTCATTACATTATATCACTTATTGGTATAGTAGTTCACAACATGACTTATAATAGGCAAGAAGCTGCCGAGTTAGCAATATGTAGCCACAGAAACGACTTCAAAATCAACTCCCACGTATAGCTTATCATTCACCAGATAAGGTTCAACAAGTTTCGTCAGACACATGAAGTCTGCAAAGCCCTTAGATGTCTCCAACCAACCCGAGCCTAAAAACAAAGAGCGATTGCGGTTACATAAAATAGTATTTAAAAAAAAAAAATCAAGAAACATCCATACATGTTTTCTCAACATGATTGCGGTTAACTTGATCCAATACCCTCAGCTTAAATTTTGCGTAAGTCTTTGTCTTCGACGCATTGTTGATGAACCCCTCACCTAACAGATACACAGAAAATGATTCGTCCTTTTCCTCCCCAAACCCTCTTGGATGAACTTGAATTCTCCTGATCAAGAACTCACACACAACATGCAACATCTTTAGTACGTGATACATTTTTTATATTTATAATTTGTGTATAGAAAGTGAAAAAAAAAAAGAAGAAGATAAGAACTGATCACCATTTCCTGTTTCCAACGACAAATTCATGAGAATGATGAGCCTTCTCAGGGTCGAAAGACGAGAACCTGGTCATCATCCAAGTAACTTTGTGGTTGAGAGGCTTCTCAATTAAGCTAAAACATTCAGCAGTTCCGGATTCGGCAGGTTCAATCCCATGAAGCTTGACACCACACATACAACTGTCTCCAATAAGGTACCCGTTCCTCTCAAGATCAACAAGAGATATTAGTTTTGAATTCCCCTTGCCAGTCGGTTTTGGATAGATACCGAATTCTCTGTGGCCTGCAACACAACACATCAACATGTATATGGACCACAGATAAAATATACACAAAATATATGTATAGGTACTATAGAGAAAGAGAGACCATAAGATTCCCATTTTTGCTCTAGTTGACTGACGACAAAGAGTTCATATTCGATCTTTACATTTACCGAAGCTTGGCTCATTAAGAAGATAGAGACATAATGACCACTTGCATTCTTACGCCCATTTGGAAACACACAAAGTGTCCTGGTTTCATATCAACTCAAGAAAGGTTAAAATGTCTTCTTTTAAATAAAAAAATGAGAGAGAAAGCTCACCATTTGTGACCACCGAGATCGAAAACAGATGAATTGACCTTTTCGAGTTGGTACTTTTTGAACAACGAGAAGTTGTCTATCTTGAACAAATGACTTGTTCTGTGACGTGATTTGAACACTCTCACCATTTCTGTGAAGAAAAGATTAGATTAAAACTTGGAACTAAAGAGCATGCACAATATGGGTATTTCACATTTTTTTTAATACTATTTGATAATATGATTAAGTTTTAATTTCAGAAAATAATGAACCATTATCAAAGTGACACATGACAACAAAAAATTTCGTATTTTTTTCTTACAAGAGAAAAAAATATTTATTTACCTTCAATGGGTATTGGTCGCGACATTGTAGCGCAGCTGCAAATGATATGGAACTGATTCTTCAGTGAAGCCTTATAATTATATCTGAGGATGCAAGTCTATTACTATTAGCTATATTTATAGGCATTACAAGATGCCATATCATATTTTCTTATGTTACCATTGTAGTCCCAATAATTATATCGAATCTAACGAAAAAGGTATCGTGGATAACACGCTACAGTGAGATTCGATACTATACTATACTATAGAGCATCAGCATCCCAGCACCCCTAATGGGGTGCTTATTTTTTTTATTTTTTTTATTTTTGTTTTTTAATTTCTGTTTTTTTTTTAAAATAAAAAAAAAAAAAAAAAAGAACTAATTGCGGGCCGCCACGTGTCAGTGGGACCCGCGAACAGTTCAAGCAACAACTAAATGGAGCGCTTAGAGCATGATTAACCCCACTTCTTAAGTGGGTTCTTAAGAGTTGGGTCCCACAATTTTCTCTAAAACCAAATCTTCCTTCTCTTCTCCAAGAGGCAAGTTTGGTGGGTTCTTGTACTGTTCGCGGGCCCCACCGACACGTGACGGCCCGCGATTGGTTCGTTTTTAATTTAAAAAATAAAAAATAAAAATAAAAATAAGAACCCAAATGGGGTTTTAGAGTTAATGGTGCTCTTATAGGATTTATCTTTGACATATTTCTTAAAAGTTTTAAGGAAAATCTAACAATTTCCATTTAATAGAAAAATTAATTAATATATTTCTATTTCTTATATTTACTT